>NW_006799981.1:1028741-1030516 GCF_000485575.1 Poecilia formosa | reverse complement strand
GACTTCACTTAAATTAGCATCACTTCACCCGCTGGGGTCTGAACGCACTTCCTCCTGGTTCCCATCTGCAGAAAAATCTGCGCTAATTCATCCGTCAGTTGGATCTGTCTGATCCAAACCGATCAACTGAACTCTGAGTGTTTTACCCTGCGCGGTCCAGTGTGCGCTTTTACCAGGATTTTTATTTATTTATTTATTCATTTAGCGTGGTTTCGCTTCTTCGAAACGGACAGATGTTACGTCTGTAGCTCCTCCAGAGCGCTGCTCTCCTGGGTAACGTGAACCCAGAAGGCTCCATTTGCTAAATCCGCTGGATGAGTTACTTCCAGCGGTTTTTAATTCTTCGCAGAAGCGGAGCCGCGTCCGCAGTGGTTGAGCAGCAGACTGCACATGTTATAGTCTAATTAACTTCTGCGTTGTCATTTATTTCCTCAAGATAAACTACCGGCTCCTCAACACAACCAGGGGCGCAACTACATATTATTCAGGTGGATGCGAAAACATAAATGAACCATTTTTAATTTTGAACCCTTATTGATTGTAAATTGTTGATTTTATTTTTGAACCTTTATTTATTTTGAACCCTTATTTATTGTAAAGTGTTGATTTTATGTTTGAACCCTTATTTATTGTAAAGTGTTGATTTTATTTTTGTATTGATTTTTTTTTAACCCTTATTTATTTTGAAGTGTTGATTTTATTTTTGAACCCTTATTTATTTTGAAGTGTTGATTTTATTTTTGAACCCTTATTTATAGTAAATTATTGATTTTATTTTGAAGTGTTGATTGTCTGAAAGACCTTAGACATGAATTGCCCCATACGGGGTTTGAACCGATGACCTCAGCATTACCAGCATGGTGCTCTAACCTGCTGAGCTAGCTCACCTACCTTACAAACTGTTGAGTTTTCATGGACTTAAGAAGAACTGACATGATCTTACCACAATGAAGATTTGATAAAAGTGCTTATATTCTAATGTTTTTCAAAACAACATACATAATATTTTATTTTCCAGAGATTTTGTATTTTGAAGTGTTGATTGTATTTTTTGAACCATTTTTAATTTTCAAGTGTTGATTGTATTTAAGAGATATTTTTATTTTATTTTAATGTGTTAATTTTATTTTTGAACCATCTTTTATTTGTAAGTATTGATTTTATTTTTAGCCATTTAGCCAAGTCTCTGTAGAACCATTTGTATCTGCTAATGACATCTTCAATACAATTTTTTGTATTAATTTCACATTACACTGTAATGTGAAATTAGGCACAAGTATAAGTCTGACAGTTTGTTCACCAAGTTACTGTGCTCTCTGAGAGGATCTGTAAGTATTTGACATTGTTCCATGCCCATCGTTGACATTAGTCTCTCACAAAATGTGGATCATGAACACTGCAAAGAGCATGAGTTCCTGTAGTGTAGTGGATATAATGTTTGCCTTACATGCAAAAGGTTGCTGGTTCAAAACCAGACAGAAACAGATTTTGCATGTTCTATTCATCACAGGTGTTTACTAAAGGTCATCAAGGGTTCTGTGGTGTCATGGTCTGTACTCTGAATCCAGGCATCTGAGTGCAAGCCTCAGCTGAAATTTTCATGCGTTGCATCTCACATCATCAACTTTGGAACCTCAAACTGAAATAAAGCAGATAAGTTCAGTTCCTGTAGTTCCTGTAAGTTCACATTTGCTTTACACGCAAAAGGTCTCTGGTTCAAAACCAGACAGAAATGGATTTTGTAGGTTATGCATCTTTTGGGGTGCAGTGAGACA
>NW_006799981.1:1016771-1027541 GCF_000485575.1 Poecilia formosa | reverse complement strand
CCTGATTTGTACCGTCAATGTGGCCTGTTGAGGGGGGCCAATATGCTGAAGTGGCCCTCAGTGAAATTGAGTTTGACACCCCTGATCTAGTGGATGCATAACGTAACTCCAGCCTCTACTGTAGCGTCTATTCTATGCTTCTTATAATGCGGTGCGCCTTATAGTGTTGCAAATACGGTATTTATTTATTTTTTTTAGATTGAACACCACAGCCTCTCAGCGGCCAAAGCAATCGGGAGAGGAGTTGTCACAAAGGTTTTATCAGCCAACCAGAAATGGGTTAAGGATAGCAACAACTCTACCAATACATTTATATTTCCTCGTGGCATCTGAGAGACGGAGCTTATGCAGATGCAGAACATCAACAATATCCTTAATCACAATGATGTTGCTTTTTATCCGTTTAAAGTTTGATTTTTGATTTTTCCTTCTGTTGAATATAATTCAATCACAATAACAAGATTAATGTGCCTGAAGTTTTCCAGGAGTTAATGAGCAAGAGTTGAGCAAGTATCAGACTTTACAGGGAACAGTATAAAAGCAAAACCGTACAGCAACGGTTTGGAATGTCACAAGGTATTCATTATTTTGAGAAAGTTGCTCTTACGGCTAACCGTAAGAACCGTAAGAGCAGTCTAAGTCATAAACTTAGACAAAAAGTCTAAGTTTATGACTTAGACTTTTTGTCTAAGTCATAAAATCTAGCTTGGTAGCTGATGTGGGAAGGAGAGCAAGGAATCTTTGTAAAAGGTCAAAATCTAAAAGTTAGTTCATGCTATATCTTCTGATTCTTTGCTTGTCTTCTTGTCTGACGGAAAGAAACTTGGAGGAATAACAGAATGATAGACGACTTCTCTTTAATGTCAATGTGTGAAACTGTGGAAAGAGCGGCGTGTTTGTTCACAAACATTAATCTCCCTGCTGCCTAAAGGTTGATGAGGCGGTGTTTACACACTGACCACATTTTTTTTTCTTTCCTCTTTCAGTAATGAGGCCAACTGGATGTGCTCCAGTGAAAATAAAATGAAGGAAGAGATGATAATCTATTCACCCATTTTCACATACTTGGAAAGACGAGGCCTGCTTCAGTGTGCCGCTGATGGGGAAACCTAGAAGCACTTTCTCAGTGATGGCGGGAACATAGAATGGAGATTCTTAGATTAGACCCTCGGACTGAGGAATGCTCACCTCATACAAACTATTTGCGTGTGAGTCATTGAGGTTGTGAATGCTCTAAATCTGGTGCAGTTCTTTAATGGGGATTCAGGAACCATTGTTAATCGTCTATTCAACCTCCACCCTTCTCTTCCCACATTGCTGCTGTCTCCACTTTGTGGCATACAGTAAAATTATGGTCCAATTAAGTTGGGGCTATGAGGAGGAGGGGGCAAGGGGTTGTTAGTGGTTAAAGTTCAGGGTCTGACTGCTGCTGTTTTTGGCGTGATGATATCTGCTTAGACTCAGACTGAGGGCAAAGATTTGGGCCTCAATCCCAACCGTTAAACAGGCAAAAGGTTCTGACCTTTGGGTCCCATAAGATCTAGAATCAGAAGTTTGAATGAGATGACCCTAAAAGAACTATGAAATATAAATGAACTATATATTCTATTTTTATACAGAAAAATGGACCAAGAAACGTGGGTGACATGTTGTCTGAAATAACTCCTGCTATTATAAACAAAAACTAGACTATCTTAACAAAAAGTGTTTATGAATTTACCTATTTGTGGATTTTTCTGTGGAATGCAACATCAAATTATTAGCTTAAAATGAGACTATTCATGGATTCTTTTGTAGAACATATCTAAACATTTATAAAGAAAATGCAGCTTGGAAAGCAGATATCTAGGCAATTTGACGTACTAGCAGCTGGTGTTTTCAAAGCAGCCAATACACAAGCACTATTCGTTTTCCTTGAAGCTGACTGGCCGTAGTGGAGTGGAGATAAGGATGACTGTAGATTTTACCTTCTACTGTAATGCTAAAACCATTTACACTGAATGTAACATTGCATATTAAGGTATATTTGTTGGTTAAACTATTAAATTATGTAATTATAAGTGATTTTATAGGAGTTCTTAAGTATTTACATAGTTTTGCTATGTAGGCAGCTGTGGTATGTGTATCTCTTTTGGGGAGCCATTAAAATTTGATTATATTTGGAATAAGCCTAAACCATATGTCCTGTAAATACTTCTCAAATGTGATGTATGCTATTTAAAGCATAGGGAAGATTGAACAACCAAAAAAATAATAATAATCGAAAGTCCAGAGATTTCTGCTCATTCTTGCCAAAACATGTCAACAAACTGATTTGTTTTTCCTATTTCTCTGAAATCTCTACTTTTTGTTTAGTTGTCACTTCCCTGTCTGTAGAAGCATAGAACTAAACAAAGAAATTTATTTTCTATGCCATAAAACATTTATTAGAAACATATAGTTTCCACGACAGCTGCGTTTCATAAATTGATGGCTGGAAGGACACAAGGACTTACATGAAAACCCACTTCTCTTCTTTTTTTTTTCCTTTTTTTTTCCACAAATGCAAACATAAGGAAAATAATGCCTGTAATTTACATCTCCACCATTACATAAATCCTCTATCTGCACGTGACTATTAAAACAAAGATAAACCAGGATGTCCTGTGAGTGTACAAGCACCATTTGTTTTATAAACAACACCCATAACATGTCAGTTCCTACATCATTTCCACCCATCAAGGTATTGTTTTCCTAAAGCCCAAACACATCAGTTAATTGCTGACATGGTCCTGATGAATTACAAACTGTTTCATTGTTGGGGGTCCAGTGTGGTGTGAGCACCACATGCAGTGTGTTCCTGGAAGACGAAGGGTTGAGAAGAGCCAAGCTGTTGTCAGAAACAGACTGCAAACACACAAAGAGGCTCTGGAAACCAGCGCCGACCATATGGTGGTACTCATGGACATAGTCAGAGTTGCACCATTTTATTATAAATAAGCCTACTTAAAACCGAAATATGTTTGTGTTTATTTTCTCAAATGGAATTTGGATTTGTGCAATGGATAAACATTTACAGCCACACGAGAAGTAATTCATAAAATTTATGAAGCTGGAATTGCTGGTTGGGTTTCTTAAGTGGGATGAGGTTACTCTAGACCCTAGACAAACTCTTACTCTGCATTATTGAGGTTTGTTTTCTGCACACCAAGTAGGTCCAGGATAAACTTGTCGAGAAATTTAAAGCAGGTCAGTTTATAAATGTGTTCAATCTGCTTAATCCATCATCTGAAAATGGAAAGGATGTGGCACAAGGTCAGAAAACCATGGCTATTTATCTAAACTGACAGACTGAGCAAAAAGATTTCCAGTGTTACACAGTAAACATGGGGGTGGGGGGGGGATGCTCTGGTCAGACGTGACCAATGCTGAACTTTTTGGTCTACTTGCAACACTCAATGTGTGGTAAATAACTGACATTGCTCATTAACACGTTGGTGTCACTTCAATAGATTGAAGTAAATACAAAATAATTCTGGAAGAAAACTTTTTAGAGGCTGTAGGAGACTTGAGACTGAGGCTGGAGGTTCATCTTCCAAAAGAACAATGACCCTAAACCAGAGCTACAGTTGAACGGTTTGGATCAAAGCTGTGTTAGAATGACCCAGTCAAAGTCCAGACCTCAATGAAAATCATTCACAGTTCCTCTCTATCCAATTTGACTGAGCTGTTTTGCTCAGTCTTGGATGGGTAAAGATTTCAGCTGCAGAGCTAGTAAACACCCCCACCAAATTCTGCAGCTGCAACTGCAGTGGAAGGTGGTTATTGACTTAGGTGACGCAACACAGACACACACCACATGTTTCATATTTATATTAGTTAAAATAACACAGAAAAGTAAACAACCATGCATTCTTTTCCTTTCGCTTCACAATTATGCACCATTTTGGTTTGTTAGACTACGGAAAATCCAGATAATTTTGATGTTAAGAAATGTGGAAAAGTTTAAGTGGTATGAAGTGTCTTCAAGGCACTGCATGCTTCGGCTAATTTGTGTTCTTAATAATTCATGAAGCAGAAACTCAGGATGTTTACTTGATCAGCGCAATTTTTCTTGTTCAGCTATCTTGCATCTGATGTTCCTCACACAGACACGTTGGTGCCTGGTGAAGCCGAAGCCGCAGTATCTTTGGTTAGTTTTAGGTTACCAAGTGGATGATTCTCTGCTCGACTAACAGGGAGTTGATTCATTGCATGGGTAAAAGGTGATCAATGGTCCATTGCATCAGATAAGCGCCTGACTGGGTGGTTGGATGGATCTCCTCTCAGGAACTGAGGGCAAACAATGAGGGTCCAGAACCACCAGAAGGCCCAAGAAAATTAAAGGACAATCAGAGCTTTTCATTGTGGGCAGTGAGGTGAGTGCCCAGCTCGGTGAAGGGCACAGAGGGCAGCAGATGCAATAAAGGCTCTGTGATAAACGTGAAAATAACTTAGCTGATGGATGTGATGAACTTGATCCAGTCAGAGCCCAAGCGTTTCTGCACTTGTGCAGCAAGAAGGCAGAGCTAGATGACAGCCGAAGATGACAATGTTTGGCGACACAGTTGACGAATGATGTGTTAATGGACTGGAGATGGGCCTCCAGATGGAGAAAGTGAGGGATAAAGCATGACGAGCAGGAGGAGGGAAGATGAGACTATTTTTTTGCTACTTGATGCTGAAATGTCTTTCATAAACTGTGATCTCATGAGTCTGAGTAGAAACAGCTGTCCACAGCTGGCTCTCCCAGAGACACAGTGATGTCTGCAGATAAAAAGAAACAAGAAGAGAAGAAGACACATGCTAACATGGACGTACTGAAACAGTAAATCTCACCTGCGTTCAGGAACGTTAAAATTACATGGATTCCTGTCATGAATAGGAAAACAACGCAGCGCATGAAGAGCTTATCTGTCTCAACATTAAACCTGAAGTGATTTGGCGCTGTAGAGATTCTTCAAATTGAAAGATTTAAAAGTTTTGTCAAAATATCTAATCTTTTTATTATTGCATCTTTACTGTGCCCACCACTATGTTCAGTTGTTTAGCCTGTCTGTTATAGTTTTCCACTTTCATTCGAATTACAGTCAAATATTAACCAAATATTACATGGCAAAAAAAAAAAAAAAAAAAAAAATTAAAATTTCACTGATTTTATTTATATGTTTCCTAAGTTTCTGTCCTACAATGCTTCATCATTGAAAGAATATGTTTTTGTTTTGTCTCCTAGAAAGTTTCCTCTTAACCCGATCCCTGATGTTTCTGGGTAAACCACGCTGGAAGCCTCTCATTTAGCACACAACCGCTTTGCCCTTGGAGCTTTGGTGCACCAGGAAGAGCGGCTTACCACATGAAGCTGCTGGCAGATGAAATTCTTACTCATCCCACAAAACAGACACATGCATATTTTTTTTAGATTTAAGAAAAATTGTTCAGATGATGCTCCA
Organism: Poecilia formosa; assembly: GCF_000485575.1. Taxonomy (NCBI): domain Eukaryota; kingdom Metazoa; phylum Chordata; class Actinopteri; order Cyprinodontiformes; family Poeciliidae; genus Poecilia; species Poecilia formosa. The sequence goes on along the minus strand of NW_006799981.1, from coordinate 1,022,073 downwards.
AACCAGCAGCAATAATGGGTAAACTGAGTCTATTTTCTCAGATCATTGTTGACGTTTCTTGATAGTTTAGCAACATGAAGTTAGGAAAACAGGCTTCAGTGCAAAGATGTGCTACTTTTTGGTTCTGTTTCAGAAACATGTAACTGCTCCTTTTGAAAAGCCACCACCAGGACATTAGATCTGGTCTAATTAAGTTCAGTTGGCATCCTAAAACCTGCAATATTTGAGATGCTAAGACCTTGCAACTCAAATATTTTGCTAACCTATATGTCTGGAATGGTTTTTAAATAATTCACAGTTGAATAATAATGTCATAACTTTCAATAGTAATTGCAGTGAGTAACTTTTTCAATACAAAGATTGAATGTGGGTCATTATTAATAGGTTTTAAATGGGAAACTTTTAAAGTAAGTAGCTGCTTCCAGCCTGATTTCATCAACAATGCTGGTTTATTTTGTGTTTATTTCTCTCTCTACGGTCTAAAGAATGTGGCAGAAAGATCAAGGAGCTTGGATGTTTCTGCAAAGGCTACTTCTGATTATCCAGCATGGCAGTGCCTTCCCTTCTGGGTGCTGCCAGTGAGGGAGTGCTGCTGAGCAGGACACAACCAAGAACTCATCAAAAAAGTTCAGTACAACCACAACAGAACAGCCTAATTGCCCACTGGCCCGTTTGCTTCTGTTGATTTGTATTTTCTTTGCACCACATGTTTTGTTATATTTGTCTAATTAAGTCTACATTTTCACAAGACTGTTTTTCTCCCTTCCTGTTCAGCTGGACAGAGAAAACTTCAGCTTAGTTAAGGATTTACTTTAAATCATTTAGTTCCAGGGTGATCCAAAGTGAGAAACAAACAAGACATTTCATGTCCCGTGCATGTCTAAAGTCAGGTCCAGGTGAGATTTTGTCATGTTAAATTGAGGTGAACTTGGAACCATACCCAGACACGAGGGTGGGAGCCTTATTTTGAAAGACATCTCACGAGCTCTGAAAAATCAAGGAGGTGAGGCAAAAAGGCAAGCAAGAAATGGAAAGATCTGACGAGGAGGTTAGGTAAACGACTGGATCGTAATTGCTCGGGAGGCGATCATTGCCATGAGAAGTAGACAAGTGAATCAATATAATGCAGTTCAGCTGATTGGGGATCTAAACTGAGGAGCTGAGGGAAAATGACTCATGAATACAGAACTGAAGACGGTGGGATCCAACAAGACACAAAATAAGCTAAACCAAAAGCTAATCATTACTAACATTAAAATAGGAAACTAAACTAAGAACAGAAAAAAATAGTTAATCAAAAATGCAACTCTGCAAGTCACAAAATGACAACAGCCAATATCTGATCACAAATAAGGTCTCTTCTTATCCTTTCTGTCATGTCAGTTCTGTGGTGGCCTAGAACCTGGATGATGGGAGAAAAGTGAATCCCTTTGAGATCATTCCTTCGTTCTTCTTTAGACAGACGTTTCCTCTCTTAATGTCGGGTATGTAGAAGTAAAAATGTGTTTTCTTTAAAGTCTAGAGGGAGAGAGTAGAAAATTTGATCAAGTTACATCTTTAATGTGGTTATATACTGGGAATGAACATTAGTTGGTTTGGTTTTCATGGTGGTTATTTTACGCTTCCTTCTTTTTGTTTAATCATTCATTAGTGAGTAGATTTGTTTATTTACTAATTTGTTAATTCTTCATTATGCTACTGGCTGGCTCCAGTAAGCAAACTCCAATAAATGTAGCTTAAAATCTACAAAATTTCATTGATCTTTTCTCAAAATATGTAATACAGTAACTCCATGATTAGATAAAGGATTGATCCTATGTTGATTTTTCAAAAGACTTATTCTTTATATATAAGATGTTTATAGAAAATATCTGTGGTTTGAGTTCTTTTAATTCAAAATATAAATGAAAACATGACTCATCAATAGCCTTAATCTATATATGAACACACATTTCTGAGAAATATGAACCAAGAGGACAAACTATCTGCAGAAGAGGAGCCATAACATGTTTACAGCCAGGACACGTCCTCACCTACACCCTGCTGACATCGACTGGCATTTAACACTCGCATTGCCAAGTTCTTGTTATGGAAGACGAGTCCCTCTCTGTGTGAGTCAAAGGTACCTGGCTGATGATAATAACAGAGTACAGGAGGTAAGGTGGAGAAAGAAAAGTAGAGAGTGAGAGGGACAGAAAAACATTTTTACAAGCCTGCGCTGTGATTCACTCTGACCCTGGGGTCCAGTCAGCAGAGGGTCAGCTGCTTTATTGAGTGCTTGGCAGCTCGCTGTGTGAGCAGAGAAGGGATTTAAACAGTTATGATCCTGCAGCCAGAGCTTCTGCTCCTGTTAGCGTGCGGTGCAGGAGGTGCAGGTGAATTTCATGTCTAGTGCCTACTGTGTTGGTAGGAGACTGAATCTCATGAACCAGCATGGTGAACCTTAGAAAACAAAGGCAGAAATCCTTTTTGATGGGTAAGGGGTTAACCCTGTTTCTGTTGGGTCAAGAAAAAGCATCTGTGATCATGACAAGTCTGAATTCATCTGGATATGTTTGGGAACAAATGAGAAATTATTTCACTAATACAGAGCCATCAAGTTGTGGGTAGTTGCTAAATGTTGGCAAAACCAGTTTGCACAAGTTTGACTTATTGAAACTAGAGTGAAAGGCAGATCTGTGACACAAGAGTGACAACTCTACCAATCTCTTAAATAATCTATTTTGCTCTTATCGCTCATAAAGTATTTAAATATGGTAGCACTTTGTTTAGTGTACAATGTCCGAGGCAAATTTCTTCTATGGGCACAATCAAGTACCCATCTATCCATCTTAAAAAAACATCAGAGTAACATTAAAAATCCTCAAGTTAAATTTGTTCTGTAAGATTTAATGGATGTGCTATTCGATATTTTTGGTAAAAATAATTATTTCTTAATTTTTTAAAGTTTTTGTTAAGCCCACGGTGGATGTTGTTACTGAGCTGTGAGGTGATTTAAATGTTTTTTCTTTAAATCTTCTTCACATTTAAATTCTTGCTTTGTTTAAGTCTAACAACTGCACTCTGGATCATTCAGGTAATGAGAGACGCTCTAGTCTCCCATTACCAGACGTAACTTCTAATATGAAAATAATGAGTAAAAATTGTCAAGTAGAAAAAAAGTAAGGTTCTGCAAGGCGGCCTAGTTTGTGCTTTTTTACTCTGTAGCTTTCACTGACAAATTTTGGCCTTTTCTCAAACTTTCAGTTTTCCAAGTTTAAGTTCCAAACAGATTCATAGCAGATTTACGGTACTGGCTTACAAGATTGTTAAAAAAGACCCACTTTAGTTATAAAATTTAGATCTAGAGTTATAGCTTTTGCCATTGTTTCTCAACAGTGGAAACACTATAAAACAAATAGAAACCAAATTAAAATTAAAGCAGACAAATAGTGTTCCATTATGTAGTTTTTCTTTTTACAATTGACGTATTTGTTGCATTGTTATTTAGAAGAAAAAAAAAGAGTCCTTCTCTTGTTGTATGCTGGGAATGAGTTTCAGTGAACTCCTTGGCCAACTATTGCTATCCTCTATTACACACCACACCGAGGTGTTTCAACTTGTTGAAGACAAAGAGAGAAGATTGCCGCACACCTCCACTGCAGGGTGGGATTATGTACCTTTCCATGCTGGGAAATTGCTAAAAAAAGAATAACTCCAGTGAAGCCACTCCAAGTGGCTTATTATTCATTAACTATAATTCTGCCTTGCAGTGCCAACAAACAGAAACATAATGAAGAGCACCTTGAGGCTCACCAGCGCGCAGTCATTACAAAAACACCCAGCGTTGGCATGAAGTCATCCTGCAAGACTGCACATGCAGCCTCACCAGCAAACAGCAAACGCAGAGCAGCTTCTCTCGTCTTTTCTCTTCAACAAAATGCCTGAGGGCGGAAATAGGAGGAAGAAAGGTCAGGGAGGAGAAAAATCAATGAATCGTTAATAAAGATGTTTACTCCTTGCATGGTACGGATGAGCACAGGTTGCCCATAAACAACCTGATCTAAAGTAAAACATAATTGGATTTACTTTACAATAAATTAAATTGCAACCTATGTAAGCACATTGTGCTTAATGATTAATCTTAAACTCCTCGTAAACATGGAGTCCTGTACTGGCCGACTTAAGTGCATTGCAAAAAGATTAGGCCTGTAAAGCTTTCAGAAGATGATTTAGCATTTCCCCAATTTTTGACCTTAATTTATTCACATTTAGACACGTTCTTTATCCCTTTGAAGCCACCTCATGCCTCGGTACTTTACTAATACATTTACATTCATGGAGAGCTGAGTGTCTTGACGTTTTAAGGTAAACAATCAAAAAATGTTGCACTGTGCTCAGATGAAATCCTTAGAGAAACAATAACTTCTTGTAATTTTCCAAATATTTTACATCACACTATTTCTATTGATAAAGTTCTAACTCACATTTTGGTTGGTCTTCTATTGAGTGATGATCTCTAATCAAGCTCAAAATGACTATGAACAACCCCCTGTTGTACCCTATTGTTTGAATTTGTTTCACATTCTCCTGATGAAACAAACATGTCACATCCTATTTGGATTTTATTTGACAAATCACCACAAAAAATGTGAAAAGCACAGACTGCATTTGTTCAACCATGTTGACTCAACAACTCGTAGAACTACTTTTGAGGTATGTTTCCACCAGCTACACTCTAGCTGACAGACTCCTATTTTTCTATGTTTTAAAAAAAAAGCTCAGCCACATTGTACGGAGGGAAGTTTTCACTTGGATCTAAGTTTAAACTGTGACTGTATAAATCTAACTCATGGATATTCTGTGTGGAATCAGATTAAAAGGAACTAAATACATATGCATGCCACACTTTTAAGATTTACATTTCTTAAACCTCAAAAACAACGGACACTTTTCTATCCACTTCAGTTTACTTTGTGTTGGTCTGACACACAAAAATCTCAATAAACTATGCACTAACGTTTGTGGTTGTAAAATGAGAAAATGTCTACTAGATAACGAAGAATACAACACAATTTACTTTACAAGGCATTGGCAATAATTAACAGGAAGTTACCCATTATGAGAAGAAACACTAAACACAAGCTTCCAATTTAATTTGAAGTGGTTTGGCAAAGCTTCAGAGGAAATTCTGACAATATGCCTACCTTAATAGGGAAGGAGAGTGCCGCGTTTCAGAGTGTGTTGATGTACTAACAGGTGCACTCCTAATGGCCAGGTGATGACAGTTGTTCTTGACTATAGCGTGCTGAGAGAAAATGGT
>NW_006799981.1:934885-1016691 GCF_000485575.1 Poecilia formosa | reverse complement strand
CACGCAAACACACACACACTCTACACACACTTCAGTACAGTGTAAAGACATATGAATGTCCCCAAACAAAGAGTGACAAACCACTCTGCTGAGAGAAAACACAATTCACACCAATCTTGCACTTGGAGATTGTGATAGACTGCAAAAGCGAGCTCGGCGCACTTGTTCACTTCACTTGTTTGATGTGAAGTGTGATGTGAGGAAATGAAGGAGAGACAGACATTTCTTTTGATTTTATGGTAGCATTTCAAATCCAAGTTTGAAGCTGAGAAGCGGTGTTGTTGTTCCACAGGGTGTTTAACTCTGCACAAGTCATCAAAGCTTCAAAGCAAATCTTGGTTTGACATTAATTACAAGGTCACAAAACACTCATTGTTACAAAATGTAATATATTTGTTTTTGTAAGAAACAAACACTAACCACAACAAGAAGTGGGCTTTTTCTCTCACTAATTTCAGAATGAGGATTGCCCAACAGGACTGAGTTATGCACGGAGATGGCATGAGTCTTTTCTAAAATAACTATAAATCTAAGTTCATTGCACTAAGAAAAAAAAATCTTGCTTTCCTTGATCTTCTGAGTGAAGATGGCTTAGTGTGTTCTTTAGCCACAAAGAAAGGGAGAAAGACGACTAGCTGTCATGTCATGCATAGGGTTTCAGTTATCTACTGATGAAAAACCTTGTCTCTGCAGTGCCACAAAAGGAGATAAAGTTACCATGTAACTAATGCAATGCCCCTTTAATTTCCTGCTCCTTTTTCAAGCATCCTTCACTCCCCTCCCACATCTCCTCCATTTTCCCTGTTACCTTTTTTATTTGTTGCACCTCTATGGCACAGAGATCTTGTCCTTGTCCATCTTTGACTTGTACCCAAACTTTTTTGTCCTTGGACAACACACCAACTCTAGTAAAGAGAATCAGTAAAGCTCCAAACAGTTATTCACACAAGTTTGCCAGAGTTCAAAGGTGAATGGGATCTTCACATTGTGAGACAGAGCAACAGGACCAAGCAGCATGATGAAACAAGATCCAGACAGAACCAAGTGTTTGTCCAAATCCTTTCTTGCTCAGATCCATCACATCATGACATTGGAAACATTCAACAGAAATCATAAATCTCACTGATGTTCTGCTGTTTCTCACTCTCCCCGTGCCTTGGGGTCACTGCCATCGAGAAAATAAATTTGTCTATATATGTTTCAACCTTATTTTAAGGCCTTAACCTCAGCTACCCTTAACAGTGAAATAAGACAGCACTGTTAGAAATCAATAGCAGCTCAATAGTCACGGAAGGTTCTTAAAGTGGTTTTGTATTGAATTGAATTTACTTTATTTACTGCCACTTCACAACAAAAGTAATCTCCAAAACCTTTACAAGAAAAAACACATCCAATTCAGTTCCAACTATACAAAACCAGACAAAAATCAAAATCATACCAATACAATAGGAATGGTATCAGAATGGTTAACATTGGTTAGCCAATGAGAAAGAACATATTTTTAATGTATACTTTAACTAAAGTGTGCAATTCAATCTCAATTATGGAAAACAACTTTAATTGTTTTCCATAATTAAGATTGGAAAACCATCTTAATTATGACACTTTCCAAACGTGACAGTCAAGGAGGAGAAACACTACAGGAAGTAACAGATACTCATCCTTGTTCAATAAAATATTAATTAAGAACAAACACAGACTGACATGGCAGATTAATTGGACCACAACTTTTGTGAGGTAGAAGGTTTCAACTGAAAACACAAAAAAAGATGTTACGGAAATAATTTTGATTTAATTATTACCTAAATTAGCTGTAGGCTCTCATGGACACATCTGGAAGTACATATAAAACATAACTATATAAAAAAAACCCCTCAAATTTAGATTATTTTTTGATACACAACTGGTGTTCCTTAAAACACCTGTAAGTATCTTAGCTTATTTTTACTTCAGGATACACAGTTGTCTGATCAAATCCTAAGCAGCTGATACTGCCAAAACAAGCTGCATTAATTAAATGGTCTTTTTTGATTATTTATCACCTCAGACAACAGATAATTCATTTCTGTTGGATGCTGTGAGTGTGACTTCAAAACAAATCTGCTCATCTTTAAACCAGTTCACATGATGCAATATGTGTCTGAGAGGTAGTTTTACCAGCTGAATATATTTTAGAATAAATTGAGGTTTGTGCACAATAGCAAAACTCTCTTTTTATTTGTTTATTATTTTGAAATCTACATTCTTATTATTTACACTTACATGAAATGGTTACTAGTTTTAATTGTTGCCATGATAGTACTTTCAATTATTAGTATTTCCAACTTACATTAAAAATTACCATAAAAACCCTACTTTATTAGCTTTTTGTTTTTTATCAAAAGCAGCGCATCAGACATTTTGCTGCCGACATAAGCAGGAGGCATTGAAAAGACAGTTTGGAAAAAGCAGCCAGAAGTGCATTTTCTCCTCAATTGTAAAGTTATTATGTTGAAAAAAAATCTTTCAGGATACAAATATTTTCAATTTCCGATGCTAAATCTTTCCAAAATAATAAGGGATATTTGGTGCTCTTTTTTTAAGAACACCAATGATTTGTTAAACAATTTTCTTATTTCAAACTGAACAATGAACGCTTTGAGAAGATGCTTTTGTCACAAATATGATTCAAACATATGAGTTATTGTCGTGTGGGTAAAGTTACCCCACTGCAACATTTTATACAGACAATATTTCACAGTACATCAGTCAACCGGAGGACATGCACTGTCACACCTTCTTCTTATTGATCGTGTTTTATGTTCTTTATAGTTGTGGCAGATCGATAGTTTTGCAGGTTCTGGTAGGTTGTGCTACGGTTGGCACTGGCAGTTCCGTTTCCATTCAATTCTCATTGCTGAATTATTCAATCATTGTCTGGCCAGTTTGTGTAAGCTGGTTTTATACAGCTTTCAGAATATTCAGGTTGGTCTAATTATCTTGTTACCAGCCTGTCAGATTTCTAGGGCTACTGTTATAGTAGCTGAAAGTGTAATTTGACTTGTCAGAACAGTCAAAATAATACAACGGCCTGAAGCAGTCTGGTGAGTGTCTATTTTTCCCTGCAGCATCAATATGGAGATGAAATAAGACACAAGCTCAAGAGCCAAAAGCATGTATGCTGTGTTCTGAATAACTAAAACATCTCTTAGTATCTTCTCCACTCATGAAAAAAAAAAAAAAAACAGTCTGAACCATTATTTTATCAGCTGTCTGTGACATTATAAACTAAAGGCTAGTTATGTACAGTAGATGTTTGACTTTTCAAAACAAATCTGGTGAAAAGAACCACCATAATCCAGGCCCACCATGCCACCTAATTTTGTCTTACATGTGTTAACGCTAAAAATAACTTGGATAACATTTATGGTCCAGGATTCACGCCACTGGCTGAACTTTTATTATACTTTAGCATGTGATAGCAACTACTTTTAACATATTCTTAAACTAACAAAGTAAAAAAAAAATACCAACAATGATTGATGGGATGAAGTTGGAAACAAAAGTCAATGTGAAAAACTCTAAAGCTCTAAAAGTCTGATGTCTAAAATAGTGAATGCCCTGTTTCAAACAAGTGCGTCAACTGTCTCTCATAACTCCAGCAAGCATGCAACAATGAGCTTTGGAAATGGTTCCACGTCTTTTTTTTTAAGCAGGGTGTTTGTGCAATTCCTTTTAATCATTCTAAATGAGGCGTCTGTAAAGTTAGGACACATTTTAAAAACAACGAAGGCTCTAAACTCCAACAACTCTGTTGGTGTCAATAAATTATCTGAGCACAGACAATAGCGGGTGTAGACCGTCACAAAAACCTAGTTGTTGAAATGCTGCATTTATCAGATTAGACCTTAATACATAAACTTGTCTAAATGCAGGATTCGCATAAGCTTTGTAATGTTGAAGATTACTCAGGCAACAAGAGGAAAATAAACACAGCTAACTGAGAGACCCACACATACACCACCAAAGAGATAGGGATGGCAGATAGAGCAAAATCAGCATAAAATCCAATTGTAAAGTCAACAAAACTATGTTATTAACTCAAAGAACAAGCTTCTACGGGCCAACACGGTGAATTATCTTTGTTTGGTTGATTACAGCTGTAGACATGTGTTGAAAGAACCTTGGAACAGCACGGATTGCTTTGAAAAGGGTGAAGTGGGCTTAAATGAGGAGATAAATTTTGGAAGATATATCATGGAAACGTGCTGAGCTCAGCAACTATTGGGCAGGCCTGGTTTGAAGTGATCTTTCTTCTCTGGTGCTTAAACAACATACTACAGTGATGAAAGAGAAGACTGTTATTTGTGTCGCAGTCAGCTAAAGTGTAAAAGCAAGAAAACATTTGTAGATTTTTGTTGATCAAAAGTTGGTCGTGTGCATGACATTTTAGGAAACATCAAAGTGAATGTTTTTTATTGATGCATGCTTACAAGAATGTGATTAGATGGAACAGATATATTTAAATTTAACAGGAAGCATGTCTCAATCAGAGTAAAAATAAAATTTGACTGGTTCTCACAAATTTACCCATGTTTCGGTTTAATATATTTGGGAATTTGTGGAGGCCTGCTCTTGTGGTGTTCACACAAGAAGAGGCAGACCAGCCATAAAAACCCCACTAAATGTTGTTTACAAGCTCCATGTAAATTATCAGACTCTATCCCTGCTATGTGTTGCTGCTTTTGGCTTCGACCAAAAGGTTTCACCAAGCATCTGAGGCCCTTTTACTCATAGAAATCAGTATGGACTGCAATGACCAGTGAAGGGAGCTTTTGGGTGGGAAGGAGTGTGCACACCTCCAAATTGCACATACTTCATTCAGCCAGTCTCCTACCATCGTCTCCTTTCTTCAGATTATTTTTTTTAATAAGATTTAGATCCAGAGAATTGAACAAGATTAATTTTATTTAAACTTTGAGGATTTTATTTTACTTCTGATACCATCCTCCTCGCTCTGCATTGCTGCAAGATAAACACGGGTTCTTATCTAGTCTAAATCCATACAAGGCAAATTTATTTAAAACCATTTTTTATATTTAAATGCCACCCTGACTTGCTTCATCCATTATGGATCAATTTTGCATTTATGCTCTCCGATGTTTAATACTGATGGGTAAACACTGAAGAGCGTCACAGAGAAAACAGAGCGCGTGGCTGGAGTTTTAAATCAAAATCTCAATTCCCCTGTGATCTAGTAGCCAGAAAAATACAATAATTTTACACATTTTTATTTTATTTTGTAATCTAAAAAAATATTGCAAGGTTTTTTTTTTTGTTTTTTTTTTTGCCCTGTGGTGACAGTTACCAGGTTTTTTATTTGCCCCATGTAGCTGTTTCTATCCTTAAGCTACAGGTAAAAAGTTTACTTCAAATTCCTTTCCTCCCATTTCAGAGAGAGGCCTCCAAAAATCAGTGCACTAACAAATCCATCATCATGTTTTTGCATCCATATTTCATAAGTATGATAGATTTCTCACTGGCGAGCTTGAAGTGATAAGATCAGAATGAAATATGTCTGGAGGATATAAGGCAGCAGCTGCAAACAGTTAGCAGGTGAAAAAGTCTGCTTGTACCTTCTCTGATCCAAAAGTCAGAAAAAGTTGATCTACAACTCATTATCTCTCATTTAAACAAAAGTAACAACATTAATGATTTTTTTTTAGCACAAAGATAAAATTTGAAGTTTCACTGAGATCATTCTCAGGGTTTGCACTTTGTCCAAGTTTCCATTCATTATGCTCAGCTGAGCTATCACTCTTACAGTTGCAGTCTATTTTTCTGTTTGTTTTAAAGTGATATTAATCTTCCCACACTCTATACAGACAACAAGCAAATTAGCCTCCCACCCCCCAAGAAATAAATGTGAAACTGTTCATTTGCTTTTTCTTGTAAACAAGAAGGAAAAATAAGACAAAAGCAGAGAGCAAATTATTGTCATAAAAACACATTTGGTCAGTGATTTCACAAACTGAACCCCACCACATTTTTTTTGTCTCTTTCATTTCCATCCCTTCTTTATTTCTGGGACAAAGAGAACAGTAAATCTGAGCTGACAGACTCTGCCATTTCAGCACTCACAGATCTGTGGATAATTATCTGTCTGTACATGCAAAGCAGCCTTAAGTAACAGAGCAGATACAGGCCGTGCTAGGCAGACCAGACATAAAAGCCCACTAAAAGTTGTTTAAAATATTTTTGAGAAAATAAATTCATTGTACAGTGCCTTGCAAAAGTATTGTTACTCCATTATTTGATGTGGTGTACATCACACAGTGTTTTGCATAAGGCCTTTTTTTATGGACAGATTCTGAGCTGTGGTTTTCTGCAAAATACTTCACATCCCCCCATAAAAATGCTTAGAAATGCCTATTTTGAAAGTTCACATATCAAATATACCATGGCATGTATTAATACACACTGTGGAAACCATTTTGGCACCATCACAGAAATTATAATTTATGGTGGATTTGCTTGGCGCCCAATCAGAGCTAAAGAAAATAAGCAATGCTGTTCGATTGGCTGCCTTGCAAGCACCAGCCAATAGCGCGTCAAGTACCTTTTAACTTGATTATTCAGCTCAACGAGCTGCATTTTCTTTCAAATATCGTAGAGACGTGCTACAAAAATCTGAATACATGGATTTTTCACAAATAATTGAAATATCGTGAGTGGATTAATCTGCGATTACCAAACCGCAAATAGGCAGGGATCTGCTGTATTTCAAAACAATTGAGGGTAAAATAATAATGCTGACTGCCAGAGTCAAGAATAATTAGCCCAAAACATTTTCTGTATCAACGTGCTGAAAGGGACCGACTGCATCACTGTGACAGGGTCACAAAGGCCAAATATGTGTGTGTGTGTGTGTGTGTGAGAGCGATGTCCTAGATAGGTGTTTGGAGCTACTTACTAAACCAGAGTGATAATTTGATAAAGAGTGTGTGTGGGAGGTGTGATGGGTGTTAGATTCCCAGTTGTCTGGGAAAAAGCGTCACGTTTCAGAAACCTGAGAGTCGAGCTCTGTACGTGAACATTCAGCAGGGAGGGAAAGCCCACCATTGGCTGAAGGAGTGGAAATCAGCCGTGCAGCAGCAGCTTCGGTGACAAGATCCAGTTCTCCCAAGACGTACTTCCAGACACTAGCACATTGTTGTGTAATAACAGATATTATGTTTGCACTCCTACTAAACAGGGAATTTCCAGCTTTTAGAGTAGCTGTCAAACCAGTTCACAACAACTGCGATGTCATCTCCAAGTTTATCTCAGCATTTATTTTATTTTATTTTATTTTATTTTATATTTTTTTTTTGCATTAAGACACCTTGTGTCTCTGCATCAGACGCACAAAGGTTAAATTAGTTGGCTAAAACTTCTGGTGAGCGCCTGGAAATGCAGGTAAGGCAATCCACCTGAGAAATGCCCCGGGAATTGAGAGCTATTGTGCTGCGAAAGAAAGACGGGCCCCTCCAGCGTGTGTCTGCTGAATGGGAGCCACTTGTTCCATTTTACACAGCATTCAATAACACCACAACATGACCAAGCAGTCAAATAAGCGGGCCATTCTTCTCCTCCGGTGCTGTGACCCTCGATGGTAATACCTGCAATTCTTAATTCCCAAACTACCTGAACCAAACTGCTGAACAATACTGGGAGAGCAAATTCACACCGCGTGTCATTGTTTGATCCATGCAGTGTTAAACGTTAAAATATTTTCTTTACTTTTGTTTTTCTTCACAACACCTCTTTAATTTTCCAGGGGAGAAGGATATTTATCTCCAAAGTAAGACATATGACAAGAAAGAGAAGTGGGAAAAGAAGAGCACTGTCTTGTGTTTTTCTCTTCGGCAGCATGTGGTTCTTTACATGTTTTTTTTGTTTTTTTTTCCTGGGGAATTTTAAAGAAAACACAGGAGGTCGTGCATACGAAAGCACATTCTCTGCCGCTGAGTTTCATGTGTTTCTCGTTCTCTTTGCAGTCATGCCGCACAGCGTCTTTTGTTTCTTTCTAGACTCTTTCAGATATCGTGTGCAATGCTCACTCTGATTTACAACCAACTTAGAAATGACATAGATGATGTATGAGGGGGCTTTAGGGAGAGTAAAGGGGTGTGGTTGCATGGAGGCGTTTATGAAGTGTTGGAGCTTCTAAGGGTATGACCAGACACTCTATATATATATTGTATATTTAGAGAAGGAAATTTTTACAACTTCTTTTTACATAATACTCAAATACTTTTTGACTAATACATACAAGCACATGAAACTGCTTTGCTCTAAAGCGTTCCGTCGTACTTTTGTATTTTAGCATCATTTGAGCTCCTTCCATGTTTCCTTAAACTCTGACCAGCTTCAAGATCCCTGCTGAAAACAGGCATCTTCACAGTATAATGCTGCCACTACCATGTTTAACCATGGAGACGGTGTGTTCATCTGTTGGTGGTTGATTAACTACATTCACATTACAACTATGCTCTACTTTGTTAGTCTGTCACATAAAACTCCAGATTAACAACCTGAAGATTGTTCTGGTGAAACTTTGAGTGGTATGGATAGACTTGCAACACACTGGAGTTTTGTGTCTCCATGAAAAGATGTTCTCTGTCCTCAGTCCAACATTCTAACTACTGCTCAGACTGGGAACACCTTTGTTTCAGTCTTATTCTCTCAGAACTGCCTGTCAGTCACAGTAAAACGCAGTAGAAAGATGGAGGGAGGCAGAGGGCGGACTGTTAATAGCTGCTGTCAATCTCCTCACTGACCTCCTGTACACATTCCTCCCCATCTTTGCTTATTAGTCATATATTAGCTTTTCCATTTGTCTCTGTTCACCTCTGACAGGCTGTGTGTTGTCACACGGGTGTTGCGGACGGCCACATGAAACCATTTGAGAAGTAGGTACAAAGGTAGCTCTGTTTTTCCAGACGTAAGGCAGCCGTGCAAATTGAAGCGTTGCTATAGACTCTGACAGCAGAAATGAGCTCAGTGTGGTGTGTGCGTGTGTGTGTGCGTGCGCGCGTTTGTGTACATGTGTGAAACAATCCCTCATGCCACTACCCGCAAGCAATCCAACCCCCCTCACACTTCCCAGTGAAAATTCAGGCCAGCCAACACCTGAAGCTTATTAAACATAAATCTTCACTGCTCCATAGATGTAACTCGAAACCTTTATTGACTTTTAGAGGGAGCTGCATAAATCTTTTTGTGCTTCTCTCATTCCTTCCTCGTCAACATCTCTTATACATCCCAGAGAATTATATTGCTGAATGAAAATCTTTTGTCCTCTCCAGTTAAAAAAAAAAACATACTTTAATATCCACGCGCATGCTTAACAAATACAGCACACTGTGTGAAACTTACAGTGTTATGCGTGAACTGAAACTGAAAATCTGTTCACTGGAAATGGATGGAACAGATGTCACGGGTGGCTGCATGGAGAAAATATGAGACGGACAATTTTGAAGGAATGTGGAAAGTATTCTTTTTGTGTTGTAAAAGGCTCTTTGTTGGTTAAAGAGAAGAACAATAGAACAATATGATTCTCAAGATCAAAAGGGCTTTGGATGCTATTTACAATAATATGAGAAAAAAAACCCTGCCTTTTTTAAAACAGTCTGCTGAAAAGCAATACAAATATAAGACATGGAATTAAATTATCCATGTATATTTAATCAGTTTGTCACTATTTTGTTAGATATGCAAGTAAACTGCGAATAGTGAATGAAAATTGTTAAATGAATGCTACTATGTACAATAAATATTAGGTAAAATGACAGTAGTCATAAATAGTCTATTCAACTACAAACAATAAATACAATATATATATATATATATATAGATATATATATATATATATATGTGTGTGTGTGTGTGTGTGTGCGTGTGCGTGTGTATGATGATTATGGAACAAACAACTAGTTCCATTTACTATGTTAGTTTAAATTTAATATATATTAAACATACAAGTAAAAATGCATAAAATCCAAGAAACAAAAGTTCAGAATGTAAATGTGAGTTAAAAAAACACTGAATGTTTGTTAAATGTTGTACGTTTGTCCTGTCTCTAACAGAATGACATTTTGAAACAAAAAGCTGGTTCTCTATGGCATTCTTTTTGTTAGTTGTATTATTGCTTTTGGAAACATTCAGAGTACAAATCAAAATTTCATTTGTTTGTTTTTTGTTTGGCCAAAATGCATTGTGGTAATTAACAGTTAAACGGGTTTAGAGTTGTTTTTGATCAGATTGGGTTAAGAGACATCTAGTTCAGGTGACACCATTAGGTAAGAAGAAAATTATTAGTCATTTCATATATAAATATAAGTGTCTAACCTAATAAATTTGATATTTTATATTCTCTATTAAGTCAATCTGAAAAGAACACAGAGCCATACACGAACCTCGCTGAGGTTGTTGACTGTGTGCTGATTCCAGTTGACTTCACCATATAATGACGAACAAAAAGTCATTAAAAAGTGTTTGGGGCCTTCTCAAAACGGCATGATGCATTTCCCAGGCAGTCATTTCTGGGTGGAAAAAGTCATTTTAGGCCAGTAATTGTGTTACAGTGAGGGCTGCCATAATATACAAAATAAAACCGCACAGATTTGTGCTTCACCAGGTCGCTTGAGAAAGAAAAACAGACACTGCAATCCTAATATTTCCATGGTGTAACACTAAACGTTACTCGCACCAATGAAGTGTTTCTGCTTAAAGCCCCTTAACCCTCAGCCTGAGTAAAGACAAAAAATAAAATAAAAAAAATGCAAACATGGCAGCAAGAAATATGGAAAGAGTTGCTCAGTGGGGGAATGCAGATTAGATTAGAGGTGAAGACAGTTATCTGCAAGGAAAGGGAAATTTAATGTTATGAGATTGAATGTGCATTAAAATCATACTGAACATCTGGGTACTATAAGAAGAGACAGACACGAGTTTAACTCCGCTCTTTACTCTCAAACATCCCAGAGTCCTGGGCTTAAGAGTTCACTGCAACCGTAACTCACTGGAAACACTGAGCCTTCCCTCCCTGCAATAAAGCCCAGGCAGCAGTTTAACGTGTGTTTATAAATGTCTCTGAGTGTCTACATTAAAGCGTGAGTGGGCAGGGTTGGCAGAGCGAAAGAAATGGGTGTTATAATCCCAGACAGTGCACAAAGAGTCCTCTGTGCAGGGGTGGCCAGTGGGTCGCTTCACACTCACAACTATTCGCACAACTACCTTTCCCAAGGCAGTGACGGCAGACCCACCGTGACAAAGTTGTGCTTGTATAAATAAAGTGACAAAGAAGGAAAAAATGAGTGCAGAAAAAAAGGACAGGAGAGGCTCAGAGGGAACGGGAAAAGCAGGAACCAGGGCAGCCCGATGAAAAGGGATTTCTTCACTCCAGTGACAATGTCTCGTTGTTTTTTAAAGGAGGGGGGGATGAAAAAACCCCCACTGGATTTGTGGAATGTATAAGCCTCAATCATTACCCCCTATTTTAAACATCCCCTGTAATAACAGTTGTACTCACATATGTAAATACAGCAGTGATTTCTTTTGGCTGCCAGGGCACTTATGACATCTACCCCCAACAGACAGAAGAGACAGAGGCTGTGTATGTCTGAGTGAGAAAGACGCATGAGAAAGCACGTGTTTATACCCGGGCGTACATTTGTGTATTTGTGTGTCTGAAAAGCATTCATGGTTTACACTCAAACGATTACCCCCTCCAGAGTATAAGCCGTCTGACAAAGCGGTGAGGAGCGCCGGGGCTGGACCCTCTCAGCAGATCAGACAACATATGACTTTGGGTTCAAAGTCAGCAACGTTTTTTGCGAAGCTATCCTCAGTTTCTGTTTTCCAAAACTGAGTAAGGGCTAAACAAACTGCATATTTGGGTTTATAAGCACCTGTTAAGAGTGTAGGATATCTCGACACAGGCTGGACTGCTCCATGCACAGCCTGCACCAGGTTTTTGGATCTGTTTGTATGATAATGTTAATGGCAGTGGATTAATGATTTTACAAACACTAAAAAACAAGATTATTAACTTAAATAACAGCCTGTCAACTGTCTAGAAATTAGCTCGTCCTAATTCCTGTACTGTGAAAACGTGTTTGTCCCCTTACACATTTCTTCTGTTTTTACTTTTTTTGTCACATTTAAATAATCCAATGCTCTGTTTATCAAACAGACTTTAAATTCAGACTAAAACAACCCATGTGCAGTTTTCAAATAATGATCTCATTCATGAAAAGTGATCCTAACCCTCCTGGCACTGTAATGAAGTAATTGCCCCCTAAACCTATTAACTGGTTGTCCCACCCGCAGTGGTAACGGCAGTCATCAAGTGTTTGTGATAGTTGGCATTTAAGTCTTTTTGCCACTTTGCCTAGCTTTTTTCTTCCCTTACCTTATTGTTGAATCATGAACGTTTGACCAAACTGAGCCAAATGAGGCCTGTGGTGCTTCTGAAGTGGTTCTGGGTTATTTTGTGACCTCCTGGATAAGCCACTCATATTCTTTTCAATTAAAGTATTTTTTTTTTTTTTATCATACAGGTCTGGCAGTAATCAGCTGGATGTGGCCAGCTGCATGCTGACAGAAACTAGAAAGCACTTTGCTGGCAATGGTCAGATTACTAAATCGCCAATGCTTTACCTGCTTTGATGTTTTCGTTTTTGTTAAATCTGCCACCAGTCAGTCCTGCTTATTTTTGAGAAAACCCTTAAAATACTTTCAGAAGATGAGTGTAGGAGAAGCAATAATAATAATAATCTGTGCAAAGAAAATCTGTCTGAATCCTGTTGCTTCAATTCTTGGGTAACTGGTTGTCATCTTACTGGTATTGTTGTTCAGCATGGGGCTAAAGCAAAGCTCCATGCTTTGCTTTAGCAGCCATAATGTCCAAACATTATGGCTGGAGTCAAACACCAAGGAACATAAGCGCCCAGTAAGTGGTATAGGCCAGCTAAACAAAGCAACAGAACGAACCACAAAACGGTGGGAGACAGGCGTCAGTTCAAATAGTTTTAGTTTTTTTTTTTTCTCCCAAACTCCGCCTGTCAGGACAGGCCGAGCTGAGCTTTCACGCTGCCAGACGATTTTCCATATGAAGCTCAACTAAACCTTAAAGATTACCTCTCTGATACTCTCTAGGGAAAATGCTTTGTGATGGGAAACATCCACAAGAGAAGAGATTAATGGGCCATTATACAATGAAAAGATCCAAATATTCCTCCTTTGCTTATTTTTCCTCTCTTCCGAAAAAAGCAGGCTCCCATTCAAGACAGGAGGACATAAATATTTACAGTCATTAGACACAAGCATGTAGGGACATGAGTTCCATCTGCGAAGGTCTGAGATGTTCACTGCTGTTCGGTTAGAGCAGGAAAAGGAAAGCAATCAGACCCCACTTTTGTTTAATCTCTTCTGTGTCATTATTTCTAATTATTATTTAATTAAGTCATATTTGGAGGTGTTTATTCAACTTCAACAATCGGACTAGAAGCAGGTGAAATCCTGGAACTTTACATGTTTAGGAGTATTTTGTGGTTTTCTGGAATAATCAATTATTTTTTCTGGATGGATACACCTCAGACTTGCTGGGCATGTCTCTTTTTTTTTTTTTTTTCCTGGGCAAAGAGCTGAAGCTCGTCAATGAAGTCTTAAATGAAGGTTGATCTTTGACCTCCAACCAATCTGTAGCCTTGTGTTTCGGCCCGCTCTTCAAAGCGAGATTTGGTGAGGCATGCAGGGCTAAAGGGGTTTTGCTTAAAAGGAGCTGACATGTTGTGAAACAGAGATGAGAAAGTGAAGATGGCTTACTTCAGATATCCAACTTAATAAGCAACGCAAAAAAACTGCCAAACAATAGCGGCTTACAATGAATAATGATTTGATGGGGTTGATGCAACAGAGAAGACAAAAGGTTTGCTGTTGCTCCGATCTGTTTGTCAGACCAAAGCACACTGCAATAACCTGGACATAAAGTGTTCGAAAGCTTAAAATAATACTTTGCTGAAGTAACTTCCAAATCTATTCTCAGCATTGTGTCCTCTCACAATTACAATGAACTGGACTTTTCTGGCTTTTACTTATCTGCATCCTTCATCCTAGTTCATCCACAAAAGTGGCACCCTAAAATTTATATTGGAACGGCTTCATAAACCAAAAATACAAGTTTGAATTTGATCTAGACAAATTCAATCTTGTGTTGAATTTGATCTAAATTAGGGAGGTCACCTGAATACTGCTGTGCACAGGAGATGTTCTCACAATCTCATAGATTTTATCAACTTTCCCAAGGCAGAGTGGACAAATACTACGAAGTAAAGATGACACATTCAACAAGGTATTGAAGAATTGTACAACTTATCCTACTGGGTTACTGCACCACATAAATCCAAAGCCATTATACCAGAGGACTGCATCTTATTTCCCTGCTTAGTGCCTAAACTTCAATAATATCTGCCACTTGAGCAGAGGAGACCCACCTCTATAAATCAACCTGTCTCTCCATAAACACCATTGTCATGAGCGGGAAGTCAATTTGATGGGCTGGACCAGGCTGTGTGGAAGAAAACATCCTTATCAGACTGGCTGTGAGACTTCTCTCTTGCACCTGGACTGGCTCCAGGGTTTGGAGCTGTCAGTCAGAAGCTTAAGCTCCTGTGTGCTGGCTTAGGGGCACCATTTAACCTCCCCTTGCCACAACTGCACCTGACTGAGCTTGTGCTGGGACATGACCTCACTTTGAGTAAGACAATGGAGCATCGCATCAACATGTAGGAGCTGGAGTTACACAGCGAGGCACAAACTGGTGAAATCAGTGCTTGGTCTTTGATAGCGTTGGATGTTGGGAGTGGGAAAGTGTTTGGTTATTGCCCCACCTTACGCATATGTCCATCCAGTCCTGCTTTGCTCAAAGATCTTGGCAGGCAGAGGAGAAGTGAGATATTGCAAGAAAATAAAATCTCGGTACTGACTCAAGCCGAGCGCAGCCAGAGCAAACACAGTGACTGTTGTTGTAAAGAACAATTACTGCTAAACGTGTACTCCCCAGGCAGGACTGGCCTGCTTTAAACCCGCTGTGAATAGATGAACAAACGCTGGGAGGAGCGCTTTCCCTCACACAGAGTAGAAACACGCAGCCACACAAAACCACACAAACCCACGTATCCAAGCATTTAGCCTCAGTCAACCGTGAACTCCCAGGCATCCACTTTTGCTGAGCCCAACTAGTTCACGCAGCGACCCCACTGTCTGCCGTCCAAATGGCACAATTATCTGCAATTTATGCTCAGACACAACGGATGACTTCCCTGTTAAATTAAATTCCCCATTAAGAGGAGCAACAAGGAGCAGGAGATAAGGTCAGTGCTGGTTTCTGTGGTATGAGACAAGAGGGGGCACGGAGCAGACCGAGCCTCCTCTTACGCAGAACAAAAACACGACAGACACACGAAGGCTCAGGTGTTCAAGAAAGATTTCTGAAATTCCCAAAGCAGGACACCTGCTTCATTAGACTGACGCATAGGACAGATTAATTCCTAACTCTAATTTAGCAGCACAATAAACTTTTACAGTAACTTGCAAAAGTATTCACAGATTTGAACTTTTCCTTTTTTTTGTCATATTGCAATCACAAAACTTAGTGGATTTTATCCAACAGCTGAACACAAAATAGTACATAATGGAAAAGTTGAAGGAAAATCATGAAAATGATGATTTTCATGATTATATGAATCATTTAAATATGTTTGAACAAATAAAAATAAAAACGTCTGTTTTTATTAGTATTCAGCCACCTGAGTGTGTCCAGTTTATCACACTAGAATCACATTGAGAGAGGGATGCCTTTACTTTGTACATCTAGAAATCTTTGCTAATTCTTGACTTAGCTCAAGCTCAGTCAGACTGGATGAAGAGTCTGTATTGTACTATCTTCTACATGTTCGCCTTCAGGGCTCAGAGCAAACTGAAAACTAGAAATTTTAAAGCTTTTCTTGTGCCTCTTCTCCACGAAGATTAGATTGTTTGAATACACAACTAATCAATACGTTTCAAGTTGTGGATTTCTACAGTTTGTCTATTTGTATAGCTTGTAAGTTTATCTCGACGGTCATTTCTTGGTAGGTTTGCAGTTGGGCCGTGCTTTCGTCATTTTCACATGACGGATTTAAGAGAGCTCTATGATTTGTTCAAAGCCCCAGGTTTTAATTTATGATCTGATCCTGCTTTCAACTACCACACAACATTTTCTCCGACCTGTCTGCTTGGTCCTCTGGTCTTCATGATGCTGTTTGTTCACTAATGTTCTCTAACAAACCTCTGTGGACTTCGCAGAACAGCTGGATTTATACTGGGAGTAAATTACAGACAGGTGGACTCTGTTTACTAAGTAGGTGATTCTAAAGGCAGTTGGTTGCTCTGGATTTTATTAAACTGTCACATAAGTCATTATAAAATTTGTTGAGCTTCGTGGTTGTGATGCCAAAAGCGTGAAAAGGTTCAAGGGTGTGAACACTTTTGCAAAGCATTCAACCTTAGACAACAAGTGGCTTTCTCTTAATGAGAGATGAGAGATTAAACACACCCAAAGTTGGGTGTTATGTTTGGATCTGACTCCCTTTCCATTAACTTTTCAGACATCCATTAATCATTTTAATGACTCTGAAGAAGTCAGTAGCCATAGGACGAATTATTTCTGGTGCAGGTTCTGGCAAGTGTTTAGCACGGCTCTGAGCAGGAAACAGTAACAATAGTATCTACCCCACTCAGTCTGGATCATGTTGACATGGCAAGTTGAGCTCAGGCGACTCTTTCCACAAGTCAGGGTTTAATAGGGTTCTTCTCTGTGGGTCTTGTTAAAATGTTACATCTGACAAATAAAGGAGCTCTGGCTTATAAGTAATTTCACAAGGCTTGTGAATCGGATGGATGTTTAGCTGAAATCAAACACTGACTGGAAGTACCTTTTAATATAGTGGTTGCGAGGGGTAGATTTGACTCTTACATCATCTAATAAGGATGAACCATGTTTAACAATTCTGTAATTACTAATTATTCTTGATATTTTAAGGCGTAGAGAAACATTTGCTTTCCTGAAACTGTTGCGACATGAGGCGAGTTGAGGTGGGCCGTTTTAATTGCAGCAGTATACTCCGACCTGCCTCTGGGGGACAATTAAAAAAAAAAGGTTCATTAAATGATCTAATATATTGAATATTTAAAAAGGAAACAATTTAGAAGTCTAAAAATAAAATTACTAAGTGAATGTGTTTCTGGCAGGCATCTAGATAAAATCTGCCTGAGCTTGTCAACTCAGTCACATTCCTAATGTATCCAGAAGGTTGTTTTGTTAGGCAAGTTTGATATTCCTGTAAGAAATACAAAGATGTATCTTTGTATTTTTTTCCCCCCCAGTTTGTGTTCATACTGTGAAAAAAGTGAAAAAAATTCACAATTTGTGAATACTTTTGCAAGCCACTGTAGACACCACTGCATCCAACCTACTGGACCTTTAAACCACAGCACAACAATAGCACCTAGAATTGAAGAAAGTAAGCAGCGAATGCTTATTTAATGAGAATTTCTCATAAAAATGGGGGGAAAAAAACTTTCTGCTCAAATTTCAAGCAACAAAATGCTCCATAAATATGTTTTCACCAAAATATTCTACACTATTCAAATGTATTCTATCAATACTCCCACAATGCAAACACATCTGACACAGCATAGATCTGCAGGCACAAACAGACATGGATCCCAAGGTCACCTTTAAATGACAGCATAGGAGAAAGCATGGCAGCTGTGTCTTGGTTTAATTACTGATCTGTCATCAGTTTTTATTAAGCAGCCTGGCTATACCACAGTGAGGCTGTCCTGCCTCCACAGTCTGTACAGAGAGGCAGAGCAGATGGCTTTAATAATTGTAGGGGGAATATTGAAGCCCACAATTATATTAACTTTCTTAAAAACGTAACATGCAAAGATAATGACTAGTAATGAATTGGAAGAAAATAAAATTGTCCAACTGAGCCAATGACTTTAAAAGTTATATTTAGATGTATTCAATAGCTCAAACCAGAGCGCTCTGTGACACCCTCAACAGGACACAGGGTCAGATGAGGAGATTTCTACACAATAGCAAGTCAATGGTTCCTACTAGAACCACTGCCCTTCTCCTTCCTCTGATTCCAGGAAACTATCAGAGATCGACAGGAACACAGAAAGAACAAACAAATCCATAGTAAAATTTTATTCAGTCACTAGATGGTGCTGAAACCTCTAATGATAATTACATTTTTCAACACTTCTGTTTTAACAAAAAAAGGTTGCAGGTTCATGGAGAATCAGTAAGTCAAAATAAGTTAGAGACTTTTCAGGCATTTAGACAACAGCAGGAAAAATATCAACTACTTCAGCATTTTTTTTAAAGTAAATATATTTTTAATGAGTCTATTAATATTAAAGTCACACAAGATGTTGGCAAAAATTCAAATAATCCACACATACAACTAACTCAAATTAAATTAGTCCAAAAAACAAGTTTAGTGATGCTGGTAAAAAACAAAGAGGAGAGTAATGAAGAGATAAAGGAAAGAAGCTGCAAAAAGGAATAGAACACCAGGACAATTTTATTTCTTTGTATGCATGGATTACTTGAGTAGTTTCTGACATGTGGCAGAAGTTTGTATCAATTCCTCCTTCAGAAACACATTTTCAGAAAAAGATGTTGACCTGTTCAAAATCCAGTTTCCCTGCTGTAGCTTTAAATAAAATGGCCAAAATACCTCATAGCATATAATACCAAGAAGAAGTTATGTAAAGAGAACATCTAGGGAGTTAACATGCTACCACCTCCCAGAACAGTCCCTAACACAGGGCTCTGGACTGGATTTAGTGATAAGGCAGCCATATGAGCTGCATTCCATATCCGCTCTGACCTGGCTGCATCTGAGCCGCAATAACAAAAGCGCTCAGCAGTGGGCCCCTGGGTTCGTTTACTCAGTGGCGTAATGTTTGTGCTCTCATGCCCTCACAGCAGCCGAGCGCAGACTTTATCGGGGGCCCAGCCAAGCTTGCTGTGGACCTCTGGAAGGCTGCGCAGCACTGTATCTTTTACTGAAATGGAGTGAAAAAAAAGAGAGTAAGAAAGGGTGAGAAGGTAAAGTGAGGGATAAAACGCAGGGATTTGAAACCTGGGGTCTTGGTTACTTTCCATATAGGGGCCTCCTTCCCTGAGTCTCTGGAGGGAAAGAGCAAGAGGAGGGTGGAGGGTTGAAGTGCATTCCTCTCTCGTCGTGCCCTGGAGGGGTGTCAGCTTTGGCTGCAAAATGGGGACCAAGGGCAGACCTAAGCCCCTGCAGACACGGAGGTTTGCGCCTTGCTAAAGCTCCGTCGGCCTAATGGGAAACAGGGCAGAAGAGTATTCAGCGTTCATCACATTCCCTCAGCTCAGAGGTTTGACTTTCTAAAAGGCTTCATCGATCTGATTTTATCATTACACAAGGGTCTTCTGCTCATGCTTTATGATAGCTGCTGTGAGAGAAAGTTTTTTTTGTTTTTTTATTTTGGAAGAAAAAGCATGAAAACAAATGGAAAGTTTTGATAGAAAACATGTCCTGCT
The DNA here is from genome assembly GCF_000485575.1 of Poecilia formosa. Taxonomy (NCBI): domain Eukaryota; kingdom Metazoa; phylum Chordata; class Actinopteri; order Cyprinodontiformes; family Poeciliidae; genus Poecilia; species Poecilia formosa. The sequence continues at coordinate 997,034 of NW_006799981.1, read as the reverse complement.
ATGGACTTAACTGAACTCTTTTAGTTGTTTGGTGAGTCACAGTGCCACCCCAGCCAGCAGAGGAAAGGACTTTCCATATTTTCCATCGTCTTTGTTGCTTTTTAAGCTTTTCTCCTTGACTGGTACGCAGGCAGGCAGCAGGTTGGTGCGGTTGATGTAATTTCCACGGCTGTGCTTACTTTGAATGCCACAATGAAAAAATGCTTTAGGTCACTCCTCACACATTTCCGACTTATTAGAAATAATCAAATCGATAGCAACAGTTTTCGCATGAAATTGCGAGAACTTTTGGATATTTTAAGACATTCAAACCAGTCCTGGCTCATAAGAGAATGTTTTAAGAGAATGACAAAACTCCATTTCTACCAAAACAAACCAACCTACCTAAACAGAGAAGTTATTAAGCATTGGTTAAATTTGGAGGAGATGCAGAAACCCATAACCCAGGTGGAGAATCTAGAATGGAATGCATTGCTTTGTGTTGGCCTGTCACATCAAACTCAAATAAAAAAAATGTGGTTTGTGGTTGTTTTATGAAAAAATATGGAGAAAAAAAATTCTGGGAGAATCAACACTTGCAAGGCAAAAACCATCATGCAGTGACGACAGTTGAAGACACAACGTCATTATTCAACATGAAATAAAAATCTCCTCTTGAAGATTACAGTCAGCTATGGCATTCCTTTGATTGATGCGGAAATCTTCCCAAAACCCACCAAAGATCCTGCTGAAGCTTTGGGGGGAAAGCGAAAACACGCTGTGACCAAGAAAAGGGCCCCTCGTTCAACTGAGGCGCCATCTCACCAAACCACAGCTCTGTTTACCTCATATTCTGTACGGTTTTTCTTGAAAACCAATAGATAAAATTACATGAAAGCCCGCTGACTGTTTTGAATTGCACCCACAAAGAAAGACAGAGATGGAGTGATCTTTTGGGTTCCTAGAAGAAGAGGAATGTTAAGCATATCCTTAAGAAGATTAGGGGTCTTCTTGGTGTAGTATACAGCTTTCCCTTGACGTGCCAAAGGACCCATGCAGATCAAAGCCACCTCTGACTTCCTTGTCATTAGCAATGGCTTATCCCCCAAATACTCTCGCCCCCTGATACTCACCCCCCTCATTATCCCAGCACACACATCATTTTGGATGGCTTTCGAAGGTATTGGCACAGAGTATACTCCATTGATACAGGGTTTCTGCAAGTTCCACTGGACAACATTTTCTCTTTGTAAGGCCATAATGATTTAGATGTTAATTATATTTATAGATGATTGCAAGTCAACTAGACATGGTGTGTACTTTTTCATTAAAAACGTCTTTCCAACAGCAATATGTTGAATGGATGTATAGCACCTGATTGCTTCAAAGATCTACTTAGGAGACATGGATGAACTCTGAGGAAATTACTGAGAGACAGTGAAGGATTGCTCTTCCACCACAAATACATTGTCTGTGTTTTGTCCTGGGATAATGAAACTATTGGATTTAACAGCAGAAAACATTGAGATCTAAGAGAAGAGGAGACGACATTCATTAAACGTTTTATTTGCTAACGAAATGTTGGGGCAAACTAACTGCAGGTGTCCTCTTAATAACATTTTGACAGCTGCATTATTGTAGAGTAGTTTCATCCTGACAAAACGACTGATTATGTGGAGAAATGTGGCTAATTTGTTCTGTAGTGTGCTGTTTTATGTCTTACTTTTAGATTAGGTCAAGATGTTTACATAACTTCAGTACTGTTGAAATATGACAGATGTTTTAAAATAAACCCTGAAATAAGCTTAATGCATGTATGTAAATGCAGTGTGACATATAAAAACGATACATCAGGATAGTTGAGAATAAACAATTTTTGTTGCCTTTATTTTGCTTTCCAATGCAAACTTTCCACTGAAAACTTGGCACGCACACTGATTTCTAATGGACGGTGAACACATTTTTTTCTGTATCAATGTCTTCATTTGTCAAGTAAATAATCACTGGCTAACCAATGCAAACACTCATTGCGAACATAATAACGATTTACAGGTTTTAAAACCATGTTCTTTGAAACCACTTTGAGACTTTTAAGACTGCAGATGTTTGCTGCAGTGTTGGTGCGTCTCGGACTTGCTGTTAGCTTCAGCCTCTCTGAACAACTAATTTTGATTTATACTCAGGGAAGATACCAAAAGGGCTACAAATGCTCAAAATCTTTACACCGAGCCTGTCTTGAAAATGTCTGGACTATCTCTTTAAGCAATTGCAAAAAAAAAAGGGTAAAACTCCTGACAAACAGTTTGTTTTGGAAGGACAGTTTCTTCTTTTACTTCTCACACTCTGTGTAAATTAACGAATGTGAATTTGCTAACATTCTTTCATTGGTCCTCTGCAGTCTGGAAACCATTAATGCTGGGCTCTGCTTGCCAAGGGGGTTATAGGCATATTTATATACTTATGGCTCCTAATCAAAACAAAGAATGGCCATCGGAGTCAAACATTTACAGTATGTATTGTTTACGAAAAAGAAATACTTGCCTAAGAGGAAATATGTTTTCCAGAGGTCGATAATTAATATTTAGAGCTGTCAGAGGTACGATGTCACTTGGCGATCAGTAAACAAATGGATCAAAAATAGATTGTGCTGTGCCCTTTCAACCCATCGACATTTATCTAACCAGGTCTGTATCACTAAAGTCAATCCAGTTTGGTGAGGTATGAAGTAAGTAGGTTAAACATGCCTTTGGCCCAGCATTTAAGAGTTCTTACCAATTGATCATTCAGCTCTTACACAAAAACAAGCCTGTCACATAGTCCAGGATTTTTTCACCCCTCGTAGAACAAAGCATATAGTGTAAAGCAGTCCAAGCATTTAGTGTGTTTGCTCAAGGTGTGTGAGGTACAACTGAGCTTGGGGTTTCTGGGAACGGCCGTCTGAACAGAAGAGAGCATGAACACCTGTTACCTGTTTGGTAAACAGTCCGATCACAGCCGGATCGTGCAGAACTGCCGATCTGGAGAGCAATCCGGGCCTTATCTCTTATTGACTCTGATTGCAGCCATTCAGGGTAATTATGAGCTCTGCCTCCTGTTCCACGAGATCCTGCCCTCCAGCGCTGGGGCCCTGCTGCACTGCTGCTGCAGTTCCTGCATCGGACCGAGTCAGCTGGGGGATTTAAGCAAACATCACAGGATGTCAGTTCTTAATATACAGTGCCTTGTAAAAGTATTCATTGGTCTAAACTGTCCCGTAATTTGTCGTGTTACATCCACAAACTTAAATGCTTTTAGAATTATTTTTTGTGACCCTTAAATAAAATCTAATGCTACCAATGTGCTGAGCATTGGCTTTCACAACATAGAAAGCCTTCTTACAGCACTACATGATTTTTATTTTTTTTTTGTCAGAGAAATTAAATTAAAATGGAGTCTCTGGCTGTCTGAAACTGTTTGATTATTTCAGTTCATGCTCCTTTTTTGCAAAAAGGAAATTGTGGTCTGGAAAAACTTTCTGTCTTTCATTTGCAGAATTGTCCATTAGGCCACCCTGCTAGTTTGCTGACACCGAGCAGTTTTTAGAATTTGCGTTTGACTCAAAGAACACGCTCAGATCTTGAAAGTTGCCTGGAAGAGCGTCGGTCAAGCTCTGTGAGGTTGCCCCCATTAAACCTTGTAAATATTACCCAAAGGAAAGTTATCCATTTTGGATGAACACGAACACCCCTCATCTAAAAAAAGATGAGCAATGAGATGAGAGAGGGGACTTTAAATGTACCTCGGCTTCTTTATTCTGCTTGGACGGCCTCAGCTGCTTACATCATCAGGCTGGCCACATCTAACCTTTGATGCTGTGATGATTTACCATCTGGCCATTTACACAGTGGGAGTATTGGAAATCTTGACACAAACCTGGCAACATGTGCATTATGTTAACAAGCAATCCTCACATGAAAACCCCCAAAATAAAAACCAAACATAAAATCGATCGTTTTACGTTGGAGACTGTCAGCGTGTGCTTGCTCACAGTGTGAGTGTGTGTGGAGTTAGGGGGAAGTTAGTAACACATGCACAAAAAACCTGGAAATAACTAAGTGGACATATGGGCCATACGGCTAATGATTAATTTTCTTTACCTGAGACTTTACTCTTAAATATCCACATTCATATACAAAATCTACAATTTTCCATAATTGTAGATTGTTGTGCCTCAATTCTTTTATACTTAACATATAAATGGATGAAAGGATAAATTTACAGACCAATGGATGGATGTAAGCAATAGACAGGATCGAAGGTTGGATGGTCGAACCCAAAGACAGACCTTAGGGAAATCACGCAATATTGATATAAACTGAATAAAAAATGCATTCATTGGGTTGGCATGTTTTAAATAATTCAACTGTTTATCATGTAAATAATGGCGCTGGGATAAAATGTCAAGAAATAAAAATATTTTATGATTTCTTTTTCCCAACCTTTCCAGGCTGCATCTTTATTCTGACCTGAATAAAATAATAGGCTAAATCAAACCCAGATATCTAAAATTAGAATGCATATCAATATATGTACACTTACAAATAAACAGAAAATGTGAATTTTTTTTGAAGACGTAAAAAAATAAAAACATCAAGTTAAAAAACATCTTGTTCCTCCTACCTGGCCAAATGAGGTGTCACGCCAAATGACAAAGTACCTGTTTTTTAATTAATCAATTAATTACATTAATTTCACAACTTGCGGGCGCTCATGAGCTCTGTGTAGGGCATTGAACTTTCAACTCAAGATGATCAGGCAAGAACTCACAAAATTCTGAGAACAGTGTAATGTAGCGGTAGAGAAATATACATAATTCTACACAAATAGTTTCCAGGTGAGAAGTTCCGGTTCTTAAAGTTGGCTTGGTGTATATAAGGAGCTGCGGCGTTCATTCAGGCATGTGTCGTCTTTGTTCTTGCGTCCTGTGGGCTCTGGCAGCGAAAAGCAACAAATCGCCGGCTGGTGCACGTTGCGCTAATATCCTGGTGGTAGGTGTTCTCTCTCCCGCACTATAGCTGATCTAGGTCAGAAAATCTAAATTGAAGTGTGATCATAGGTAAAACTGCTCTGCGCTCCTTCTCTTCCTCGTTCTGCGAGTGTGTTTGTGTGCGTGTTTGTGGATCGGCAGGTAAGAAATTAACGCTCATCTAAGCTCCGGTTTGTTCCAGTTTTATTTAAAATGGTGACTAATTTTCATAGGTCCCCCTCTGTCTGCATTAGTCTCCCGGATCTCTGTTTGCTTACTTTCATCTCCCGGATCTCTGCACAATCGTTTTAAAGTTGGACTGCGGCGTCGTCATCCGCCTTCGGGTGTGGCATCGGCGCGTCCAGTTCACCTCCTGCTGTGGCGTGGCAAAAGGACCACGCCTGGTCCTGATGTTGGCTATTAATTTCTATTTCTTTACTTATTTTGTTTACAGCCCTTTTTGTTCTTTATTTAGTCTTGGTGATAATTTTCTTATTAGGTTTAAGATTGTTGTATTGGTTAATTGTTTTTGTTTGCAGTTGCTGAGGTCCGGTGTGGTGACGGTGTCTTCCTCTTCTGCGTGCTGTGATTCTTGAGTTGGGGGTTTCTCACTGCGCCTGGTGTTAAAGTTTGTTTTTTTGTTTTGTTTGGTGGATGTCGTCCCCATAGCGCCCCTTCCGGCCGGTAACCTCAACTACTGCAGCTCTTCTACTTTGATTTCCTTTGTTTTTCATAAACTGGTTTTAAAAAACATTTTAATAAATGTTTTTTGTAAACTTAGAACTGTCTCAGATGTTTCAATCATTGCACAACCGAACCTGTGTGCCTTAAACAAAAGGTAATATTCCCAGGGTGGTGTTGTGCAATCTATTAAAACTAAAATTCCACAAAATCTGAGTTCCATCAAGTGTCACCACAGTAAATTGAAACATTTAAGTACAAAAAAGATAATATCTAATCTCAGACTTTTCTTTCCTTGACTGTATATTTACTTAAATATTCCCAGGTCTTCAGTTCATCACAGCCAACACAAACCCAAATGCCACATTCTTCCACAGTCTATTAAGTGTTGCCAGTTAACCTAATATGCATGCATTTTACAGCTGAAGCTCACATTGCTTTAAAATGAGAGTTTGATGGACGGTCTTTCATATTAGTCAGTTATGGTCAGGATACAAAACTGATGACTGAAACATTTAAATTACAGAGAAAAAAAGTTTGAATCAATCTAGACTGCACATATGACCAACAGACTGTTCTGATAGATCTGTTCCTTTATTCATAGATTTTTTTTTTTTTCTTTTTTTGTTGAATTCTCTTTAGAGGCAGCCAAGACCTGTCAGTTTGACTAAGAAAAACAAGCGTGCAGGGCACATTACATATGAAAGTCTTTACAGAATGTTATGGTGAGCCTCGTTCTTTCGTTTCGCCCTTTCCTTCTGTTTCTCCCCTACTTCTCATGCTCAGGGTTGTAAGCTCTGTGGTTTCCAAAAGCTGGCATGAAGATCTCAGTAGTTCCTGTTGTGGGCAAAAGCTAATACTATCCCACACTGTTCCAACTCAAAGAACTATTATAATCATTTTTTTTTTTTTTTTTTTCCCCAAACAGAGCCAGGATATCAAGTGATGCGGCTGCCACGGGTTCTAAATGTCAGTTTGATTGTCGAGACGCGTTTCCATTTTGTTTGTTTATGATTTAGTCTCTAGTATCCTTCCAGGAGAAGGATCCACAGAACGAAGGAAATGCATCAGCTAACTGCTGAATAACTTGAAACCATAACTTAAAATGCAAAATAGAAATGTGTATTTAAGTTTCTTAAAAAAAGAAGTGAAGCTATGAGGAGCCCAAAGAAGCAAGATGTGATTAGGCATCCAGTCTCTGATTCAATGGAAGACGGACAAAAAAATGAAGATCATTTTATATTGACCAAGGATAATAACTGAGTCGATTGTTTATCTTTCTCCCTCCAGGACACTGAGACTATTGGAAATAACAGTGGCTTAAGAAAAGTAGAATTGGACACCAGACTGTCTAAAAGGAGCCAGAAAAAGTCGTATTGAAGAAACTCCAGTCTGGAGACGTTTCACTTTCAGTGTCAGAATTCTGACTTCAAGCGGCGATCTTATTGTATCTACAGCTACATTTTTCATATGAGTACAAATAGGAAACAGCAACAGTATCCAAGTCTGTTAGCATTTGTTAATTTACAGCAACAGACCTTGTTTTCTAAACTATCCTACTTAAAATCCATTTACCAGTTTTTGCACTTATGTACAAACTACAAAACGCATTACTCTTTTCAAACATCTGCCTTATAATTAATGTAAATGCTAAGCATATTACAAAGGTAACTCTTGGACTTGCATGCAACATGAACGTTTATGGTACATTCTGTTTATATTCAGAAGTGTTTGAGCTCCGTTAGCAACTATTAGCAAGTCCTGCTGTTTATCCTACTTGCAAATAGATTGCTCTCAACTCGAGTGTGACATTACTTCCAGATCCGAGAACTGATTTCCGAGACAAAGGATGCAGCCTACAACAAGGGAGAGTGGTTGCCTCTAGTGGCTTAACATGGAATTGCACTTCAGTAACAAATCAAAGTGAAAACGAGGACGGTAAAGACAAAAATGCAAAACAAATGAAGGCACTTTTACTCTTTAAAGTTAAAAGTTGTAATCAGGCAACCAATTATCACACAAAATCTTAATCATAATTCAGATTTTTTTTTTTCCCCTCATGAGACTTTTTGGTTACATTTACATCCAGCTGAGCTCTTCGTAAATAGCTTAGCCTATTCATTACTGAAGAACTGTATAACAGCCATAAAGAGATTCTTTATTTAACATCACCACACCTTTTCTGTTGGTTTCCCCCTCACTCCTATCTATTCACAGAGCATTCATACATACTAGTAGAAGTGATAAATCCAACTCAAGCCACATTTCCTTCTTGTAGATACACTTCACTTCTACAGAGTTATAGGTGCAGCCTGTTTGAACAAGACCCTAACAGACTCAACCCGGGTCGTTTATCACCATTAGGGGAGTGTGAGGAGCAGGACAGGTGCTGAAATTTTGTGGAAAATTCCCCTAACTGTGACACTCAGCATGATCACAATCACTATTTTGGATGTCAGTATTTATGATCCTTAGTGGAGCTCAAAAATGTAATGCATTTTAGCAAAGGAATAGAAATAGCTTTGTGTTATAGACTGAATTTTCCTTTGCACCCCAAACCTGTGTAACATTTTTCATAGTAACAAAAAGCAGCCTGCAAGCCTCCACTCCAATTATCCTGCTGAATAACATCCAACAAGCTGAATCCTGCAGCCATTGGGAATTTTCTGCAAACCTTATCGGACCATGCTCTCCGTTTGACTTGGTGTTGTTTTCCAGCTCTCGTATTAAATCCTTGATAAACGTTAAGCAACCTGGTTTCCATTTGACTACTTACTTTAACTACTTAATAGGTCTTGAATGCCTTAATTGCAGTAACTCCAGATAAGTTTCTGGGTTGCTCTCCAAGAAAACAAACCTCTGATTGACATTTGTTGCCAGGCATTAAGCTCAATTCCAACTCCACAACAATTGTGTAAGGCTTTTCCGTCACTTGACAGGATTCAGACTAGCGGCGCAGTTCAAGGAAGAGGCTGAGACAGTAGCTCCTGTTTTGACTTGTGTCCTGTCTTATTTCTCATTAAAGGGACTTGTAAATGTACTTTCACTGTTTACACACTGCGTGCCTGTGTGTACAGCTTGCTCCAAGGTTACCTACAAGGCTTATTTTGGAAATAATCTGCTGCCAGTGCTACTGTGCACCTGGTGCTCCCCCTCCCCTCCACCCTCCACTTTTGTGGCTAGTGTCAGGTGTGGCTCAGGTGTGTTTTCCCTCCCAGAGGCCATACCTGTGCAGAAATCGTCTGCGCTCGTCTGTTGGGCCCATGTCCTTCGCCTCCTGCCCATCTAAGCATGAAATGAAACTTTAATGAACTTGTCACTCCATCTGTCACTTATTACTGCTAGGAAGAGTACAATAAGGCACAAGATCACTCGTACTCCTCAAAATTGTCAATATTTCTGTCATTAAGAAACGCAAACGTGAATATATTTTATTGTAATTCTGTGATAAACCAAAAATGAAGTGATGCATCATAGTGGAGTGGATGGAGATGGGAAAACTGGCTTTCATTAAAAAATCAAATCAAATAAAATCTGTGTAGTGGAGCAGTAACTCTAAATAAAATTGGATCAGGCTTCCTACGCAGCTTTGAAAAGTGTAAGAAAGTATGGAATAGTATTTGACTGTAGCTCCTGTGAGCTACACAGTTGTTTCACATTGTGGAACCAGTGAACCACATCCAGTTAGTCCAGGGGTCTGCAACCTTCTTTCCGCAAGTCTGCCTAATTAAAACTTGGGTAGAGTTGCAAATGTTACGAGACCTTGGGAAAAAAAGACAGTTTACTACTTTTTGTAAATGTCTACAAAAGTAAATTTGTTGTCGCTTTTAGAGAAGCACCATTTTATTTTTATTTTTTTAAAGTAAAGAAGAGAAGCTAAACATTTGCAAACAGATGACTGATGCATTTACTTCTAGAGAGAGAGAGAGAAAAAGAAAAGGTCCTCTGGTAGGTGCAGAGATCGCCTGATTAAAAACATGTGCTCACCCCCAACTCCTGAGCATAGCAGACACATTAGGACTCCTAAATGCGAACAAATACATGGGTAACGTGTGTGGCAACAAACTTCAGGAAATGTTACAACTGTAAGAGAGTACAGAGTTAAAAGTATTGTAAGATCTGCAAAGAAAAAGTGAGAAACCCATCCACTTATAGATTGATTAAGACTCATGTAGGATCAGCTGCTTATCAGGAGAAGAGAAAAATCGAGTAATTGAGAGTGTGTGTCCTACTGTATAATAGCATCTTTGACCTACATCAATTCCAGTCTGCAACTTAGCCCAGAAAAAGGGATTCAAAATGAACATAAAAAACGAGGAAGAAAGTTTGCACGTCACACATGCCTGCATATGAAACAACCGACTAGATAGAAGCACAAAAGCTGGGCAGCAAGATCGTCTCCAAAACAACAAGCAAAGAGTCTTTTGTTCTCCAAGTATTGGGTGCCAAGGCTTTGAAGCTGACAACTGATGAATTTACGCAAAAGAAACGAGGAAAAAAAAGCGCATAATGTTAATGAAATATTTCAGGATATATTTTCCCTCCATTCAAGCTTTGCACATGTTTTCTGTTTCATTCTGATCTTTCGCCACCACTCGTTTGGTGTGGCCTGGCTTTGCTATATTAAATATTTATCCGATCTTGGAACGCATCCGTCAGTCTTTTCCCGCTGGTGTGGGTTTCAAAAACACTTCTGCTGACAAGTTTACCTCTAGCAAAACATTTCTTAAGAAAAGCGGGGAAGGGGAGGTATGGGTGTAAAAATACACGAGTCTTTGTGTGTCAGTGTTACGTTGATGAGAGTTTGGATGTAAGAAACGGCTGCAAATACAGCACATGGTCCATCAAGGAGGACTTGGTCAGTGTGAACACAAAAGTGTAATGAAGTCTATACAGAGCCTTGTAAAAATATTAATATCTATTGAATTACAAGCATGTACTTAAATATGTTTTATTTGAAATTTATGTAAAGGACACAGAGTTTTCAATATCTGACCGGTAAAAATCTATGAACTGTGACTTGTTTTCAGCACACTGATTACTCCGATACCTCTAAATTAAATTACCTGCAACCAATGCCTCAGATGTTTTTTGTTTTTTTTTAAACCATTAATGAATAAATAGCCTATTAAAGACCAAATAACCAAAAAAAAGTTTTACGGAAGTTAAATGCAGAGCCAAGTTACAAAATGTCTGAGCAAGATCTGTTCAAGGCACCAACTATAAAAGAAAGGACAACTGCTAACCTACCAAGACATGGCTGTCCAATTAAACCAACAGTCCGGGGAATGAGAACATTTATCAGAGAAGCAACCAAGAGACCCATGGTAACTCTGGAGGAGCTGCTGAGAAGTTAGGCAATATTGATGGTTGGCTGCATGGAGCCATGAAACCCTGAAGGTAAAGAGATTAGAGTCTGCAAAAGATTTTGGACGATTCACGTTCCAGCAGCAATCTACACAGAAAACAGGTTCCAAGTGTAGACCAAGAGAAGCAAAAGGAACAGGTATTACTTTAGCAACATGGGAATGGAGTAATTGCTTGCTGTCAAGGGTTCCAACATGATTCTGGGAAAGAGAGTTGCATCAGTATCTTTAAATTCAGTGTAATCTGTTGTTGTAACACAACAAAATGTGAAAAAGTACAATTCATACAATTACTTTTGCAAGGAACTTTGACTGCTGTTTAGTTAATCTGGCGTCATTCAAGGCAACAAGAACCAGGGGATCTTTCTCTTAGCTCCTCTCTTTGATAGCTTTGATTAATAGCCTGGACAGTTTTAATAATGAGAATGAGAAATAAAAAAAAGAATGACAGAAAGGAGCTTTACCGATTCCCCGTTGTGTTGTGATGCATTAGTCGTGCTCCACATGTTATAGAGCAGGAAGTGCAGCCTGCGTGCTACATCTGCAAACAAGCCTCAACAGCTGTGCAATCCATAGGTCCCAAATCCCCACGTCTCCGTCAGTTCATCAAAATCAACATGGAAACAGATTAGCCATGCATTTCAGAGGCTGATTTTCAAGATGGAAATCTTTTTTTTTTCTAACCAGAACCTGATTTTACCTCATCTGGATCAGGATAAATCTTCATTCCGGTCATTTAGGAAAAAACTGTGAATTGTGTAACTAATGTTAAAATGTGTAATGTGTGGGGAAGATTTGTTACCGGAGAGGTGCTAACAGGATTTTTTCTTTCTTTTAAGTGCTTAAATAGATAGGGGGAAAAAGAGGAGTGAAATAAGATTCAATTGACACTACCAAAGATTGAGATCCCAACAGTCCATTTCAACAACCTCTAGATGTTGTTGCACCGTTTCAGTAAACTTATCCTTCTTGCAGTCATTCTGTATTGTGATTGATCAACTCACCTGTCCCAACATGAAATCCGTCTTACCTCTTCCAAATCAAACTTGGCTTCGGCTTTGCTGTAAATACTTTGGGAACACAATAAGTTTCCGTAACTTTGAACAGGTACTACCTGAAGCATAAAATTAATCACTGGTTTGAGCAGGCGCTGCAAGGCATGGCAGAGCGCCCCGGTGTTTAAGTAAAAAGAGGAAAAAGCCGCAATAGATTGTTGCATACGCTCGCATAAAGTTGTTTTTGCTGCAGCAGTTGAAGAATTCTCTCAAAATACACTCAGGGCTTCTTTTCCTTTCTCATAACAGATAATTGCCAAATAAATGAAACTTAACTGTGGAGCATTGCCTTCGATGCACGTTCATGTGACAGGCCAACTTAAAGCAGCGCGTAACTATGAAGGCAAAGCAAAGACAATGGAAAATGTTCAACATTCACAAATAAAAACCTTAAATGTGCAGTTTGTGTCTGCATTTAAACATGTTTTATCAGTATCTATATTTATTTGACCCCTAATTCCTACATATATGCGGACATCTTTGCTTGTAACTTCAGGGTGTGTTTGTCTGTACCAGTGAGAGACAAGCTGATCTAATAAATTTGAATTATGTCAAGCAATACTCAAACCTTATCTGTGCAGCTCAGCTGAGTCATGAAGTCGGCATGTTGCAATGCACCTTTACGATTATCCGAATGTACACAAATCTGTGGATTCCTGGATGTCCTGATAATGAGTTGGCGCCACAGTAAAAATGCTATCACGAGGCAGAGTAAATGATTATAAGAGAGAAAAGAGGTCTGTCAAACATCTGGCTGAACAGATAACTAAGCTGCAGCTCCATCATTCTCTCTGGTTTTTTATCTACCCGCCGTCCACCGCTGCTGCTACAGCATCTGCTCTTCATCTCCCCCATCCTCCAACTCCAAGCTGGGGTTACCCACTCCACTGGGCTGCACCTCCATTCCTCTCCCCCGGTGTCAAAGTGATGGAGAGGGGTTATCAGCTTAAACACCATCCTTGCCTTCCCCTCCTCCAGGGATGAGGCCTGGGAAAAAGAGGCAGGCCAGAAGGATTGATCTGTTACTCTGGTTGGAATAAAGTGGAAGCTGTTAGTTTGATAGAGAATGGGAATTTTCTCTCCGAGCACGTCTGTCAAAAATGTTTGAGAGGGACAGGGTTGAACATAAACTATAAATCACACGCAGAGAGCAGGAGACGCTGCTTTATAATGATGTATTGTTCTTGTCCAGTGTGGCATTAGTAGTCTAACAGAAGCTTTAAAATACTGATGACAGTAACATGTCTCTGGCTGGCTGGGACGAATGTTTGGACTACTGCATTTCAGGCATTCAAGCAAATTCAGGTACAAGCTCTCCCTGGAGATTAGAAACTGTTTACAAGGAAAACAGTTCATGCTTTGGATTGCTTATTACTGGGTTGCTCAACAGAACGGTTCTTTCTAAAAAAAACTACAAATGCTGATTAATTTTAGGCCTTTAATGATGCATCTGAACCATTCATTTTCCATGGTGGAAAAAGTACAAACACAAATTAGTTGCCTAAGAAAGCATAGGGTGCAGAAGTCGGTAATTATTGAATATTGTCTCCAATTTACACAGAGTTAGAATAATACATACAAGCTGAAATATGCATACACCCCCACTAATATCTGAATAAATGCCCTTTAGCAAGTTGCAGAGAAACCATATCCTCCTGTAGCCATCAGAGTAAGCCATCTATTATTTTTTGGATTGATATTTGATAACTCTTCATTTAAATTGGCTGGTTTCCTGCCGCAGACCCAATTTTGAAGCTCAGTCAATAGATTTTCCAAAGGATCACGATCTGAGCCATCCCATATCCAGTCAAAACCAGTGTTGAACTGTGTCTGGTCTCATTTTCCGACTGGAAACCCAAACCTCTGTCAAAATTTGACTCGTCTGATCAAATTGTTACGTTCTGATTAGAGGAAATTAGGTAAGTTGTTTGGGAAAAATCCAGAAATGACCAAAAATCAAATCTATCATAAACTACAATGTACTGATAAACATAACAGTGGAATAAAAAAGGGAACCCCATCCAAATGTTTCACCTTCAACTCAAATCAACAACTAGACGATTGAAACTCTGACATTCCAACAAGATGATCCTAAATTCAGATCAAACCTCATTTTAGATTAGATAAAACAGACTAAGATTATTTCACTGCAAATTTTTAAACAAAATTAATGAGATGTAATTGTAACTTGTATGCATAATTTTGACGCTGATAAGGAAAAACACAGTAAATTCCAATGTATGGATCCGATTATTGTTTCTAAAGTTATTGTGAAACTGAAGCTGTTTTACAACAACTACATCCCCCATCCAAAAAAACATTCAAGTATGTAATTTAAAAGCCCCAAAATGAATAACATTCATACCAATGATGAGTGTTTGTAAACTTCTAACTGCGACTGTATACGCTCCTAAAAAAAAAAGATCACTAAGTTCTGAAGAGAAGCCAAAACACACTTTGCTAATCTGCTTGATCTAGCAATTTATTGACAATGAAAAGTTCAAAAGAGCTGAAACTCGAGCCGCATGAGTCTACTAAACCATGGCCAATGCAATTTCCACTGTCAGGACGAGGGAGGGGGTTCGTATGGGAAGAGCTTGACCACTGCATGGGCTTTTATTGGCTACAGCCCTTTTGGCATAAAACTAATTCACCCTCGATGACAACCCACGACGAAGGGGGCGAAAGACGAGACGCATGCTTTTTACCCCCCCTTCCCCTGCATCCACTTTATTAGAAGGCCTCTCTGTAATAGGGTCATTCATTCTCTACTTTACCTCGTTCGTTCCAGCATATAGCACTCATATAACATGCCTCCTTTGAAAATCCATCCACACGTACATGTATGCAAGAAAACACCAATCAAACCAAATATTTTATGTTAGCAGTTTGGAATTTATATTGTTTTTAGAGCCACCACGCTTTATTCTGGCAACAGAGATCCATCCCTCCTGTGGCTGCAGAGCCGTGAGGGCCCCTCATAGAAAAATGCACTCAAAGCTGTGACACATGCAGGAAATTAAACACAAAGCTCCTTTTATAGATATATGAATCCTTATTATCCTGTCTGCATTTAATTCATGAACAGACAGAAGAAGAAAAAAAGATTCTTAGCATGACGACAGCAGAGACTCTGTCTTGGTTAACCATATTTGTCATTTGGCTTGCAGGGATATGATTTAATGAGTTGTTTTGTTTGCTCTATTTCTACTTACTGTTACATTCGCCCAATATTTATTGCTGGCCACATGCATTGCCCCCTCTGTTAAAGATATTTCAGGCCTACTGCCAGTGGTTAAAGACCCTAAACACTTTCAATAAGTGACATAAATGTGTCAGGTAAAAATTATTTCACAGGAAATATCACCGAATGACCAGTTCTTTCTCACACCCAAGTAATTTTTTGTCAGGCCCATAAAACTCTGGTGATCAAACCTTTTTTCTAACATGGATGTATCGTAATCCTATAGGGTTTTTGGCAAATATCCTTACAAAAACTCCTTTATGATTACAAAAGTTATTTCTTCAGTGCATTCCAGACAGATGTTCCACCACACTACAGCACTGAGACTGCATTGTAAAGTTAAGTATACATCTTAACAGTGAAGTATCTAAAACAAGACCTCAGTGTTGCATTCGATGTAGCTGGTCTTAAAATCCTGATAGAAAGATCTGCAAAGGTGGTGGTGTTGTCTGGTACTGGGCTTAAATTGGACATCTATTGTTGGGTTTTTTCTTAATCTGAGTGAACAAAGGTCTAACATGGGATCCTCAAGGCTTCATTCTCAGGCCACTTTTATTCAGTATTTTGCAGTTTCACATTTCTCAGACTGCGGAAATTTTTTTTTTTTTTTTTTTCTCAACATCCGTCTGCTGATGACACCCAACACGTAACACAGTGCGTCCATAATGAAGATGAGCGCACAGGTCAGAGTTCACTCTAAATGAACTCAGAAAGGATACGAAGCATGTGGAAAAATTACCATGCATTTTCTCTAAACCTACAAAGACTAAGCCGCCATTGGACTTCGCTCCATCAGCATCCTGAAAACAAAAACTGAATCTGTAGTATTATTTACTTCTGTCTTTTTGTGTAATTCTTATATTTTGTGTCTTTAATTTAATCTCCTTCATCTATCTTACCTTTATTCTTGTAAATCTCTTTCATGTATGAGTGATGCTAAACGAAGTAAAGTTGCCTTGCCTTACCAACAACCGTGTCACAGTTCATTTTGTTAAAACATTTGTTTCGGATTATGGTATTTGTCCTATCTGCATTTATGTACTCAAATTGAAGTTGGAAGGTTTCTAAACTATTTCAGTTTGATTTTATTCTATCATATACAATGATTTTATTATTTTTTTTATCAAACAGACAGACCAACAAACACACCAAATATGGACTTTAGATCTTCATTGCAGCTCTTCATGAAAGATAAATGATGCATTTCTCTCATGCTCAACCAGTTTATTGTCCCAGTATAAAGCTGGGACGGTGGTAGAGCACCAGGGCGCCCCACATCGTGGTGAATCGGGTTTTCCTGGTAAACCCAGGCCTATCAAGTTTCCCTGATTATGGGTCAGCAGAGCCCTCCTGGTTCCACTTAGAGCCCTGTTTCATTATTTCAGATTTATCACTGCCCTATTTGCCAGTTACCATTCCGTTCCCCAACCATATGTTCCTAAGTGTATTTCATAGCATCTAATAATGAACAAACTGAGGCATTTTAAGAAACTGCAAGTTGGAGCTGTTCCCAGGCCGCAGGGATTAGGGGCTCTGATGCAGCCGCTGGGTAAAACTGATGTGGTGCCCAAAGGGGAGACAGAACAATCTCAGTGGAGAGAACAGTGCTGGATACGCACCAAGTCATTGCATGGCCCAAAGGCCCGCTCTGGCAGCCATCACCTCCTTCTTCTCAGCATGGGACTGCACAGTAAACCTTTTCCCAGAGGGCATTCCAGTGACTAAAGAAGTGCCACGGATGATTTCCAAATCTTTCCAAATCTCTGATGCTATTTTCCCCACTGAAATTTATCCTGGTCAGGCAGAACATCGTGGCATCTTTATCTAATTTTGCACAGTCTCTTGGACTGCCTTTTCCTGCTCCTCTAAATTGCAGGAATCAGGAAAAGTGATTACACACGAACATTAGGTACCACATCCGAGGATGGAGCTGAATTAATCAAGCTTATGGTTTTGCAAATTGTTTAAAAATAGCATTGCAAAGAGCTGAAAAGGCTTTCCCTTGAATTAATTTGTATATTTGCTTCACAGACTTGGAAAAACAATCATATATACTTTCTGCTTCTTCATCATTTTTCTCCAAATGTCAGTCTTCCCACAAGCTGATGGACTGGTCACTATAACATATATCCTGCACGATCAACAGAGTTTAGACAAACACTAGGCTTTCAACATGTCACAAACTTCACGCCTCTCAAAAGTATTCAAAAGTAGAAGGTAGATGTATCAGGATTGCTTTTTTTTTCACATAGAAATCAAAAACGTCTGGTTTGCACATCTGTTTAGCTCAATTATAATCAGATACTTTTAAATAAAATCTAGTGAAACCAAATACCTTGAGAAATCATCTAATTAGTAAATGGACTCCCTGTGTGATATGTGATCTCAGCATAAATCCAGCTGTTCTGTGAACGTCTCAGAGGTTCGTTAGAGGATTGTGAACACAGGGACACAGCAGATAGGTCAGGGATAAAAGTATGGAAGTTGATTTCTGGCTGTGAAAAATGACTAATCCATTTTTTAAATATCTTGTTCATAACTTTTATCATTAATATTGTGATAAATATTTAATTCCATATTGACATACAAGCACATTCCTGCTCTGGTCCAGAGAAAACAAAACTGAACTCTATTGGTCAACATGAAAAGAACTATTTGTGGAAATAATAATAATAATAATAACAATAATAATAATAATAATAATAATAATGCACATCTTCTGGAACAAATCATGCCCTCTCCGTTCAACCCGATGAAGAGTGTATTGGTATCTAGCAAAGAAAAATGTGCAAAGCAATTTTTAGTGTCGGTCTATTACAATATCTAGGTAAAAAATAAAATAAAAGATCACTACATTTGTGCAATGTATGACACAAGACACCACAAATAATAACCTGAGTCTTCTTAAAATATAAAGAAAAGTAGATGTACAGTAGGCCGCTCTTCCGATGTGGTCCTGAACCTCTTTATGGGAGTGGAAAGACAGTTGAGGTTGGCCCAAGAAAGAAGGAAAATGTGAGATTTAACCTACATTACCATAATAGAATAATCTTGCTGAACAAAGCTGGTATTAGTGATCCCATGGTGGCATTTGGAGATGACCCAACTGAAGGTGAGACCTCACAGATAAATAAAAGGAATATCTACGCCTTATTTCCCTCTTTCATAAGCCAGACTGAGTTGCAACAAGGCGTTCAGAGCACACACACGCACACAGAGCAGCAGATCAGTGCAGAGCGTGTTATTTGCACGTATACCTGGTGCAGCAGCGTGCAGAAGCCAGCTTTACCTGCACATCAGAAGAGATTACATCAAAACGCTTCCAAAACGCGGTCAGCACACCGCCTTCCCTCACACCGCCTTCCTTTTACTTCTTCTGTCATCCAGCAAACCCCCACTCCATCTCCTGATCATTTTAACCTTTCAGTCCCCCCTACGCCGCCTCTCTTTCTTCTCCCTGTCTCTTAGGCTTTTGTCTAGTCTGATGTCATACATTTCCAGGATGCCAGCATTTCTTCCAGCTGTGCTGCATCAAATATCACTCAAAGTTTACTCAAACGAATCAAGCCGGGGCTTCAGTGGATGGTGTCTGACAAGAGTTTTCCTTGCGCAGGGAGTTTTATGTACTGCATGGAGTCACCAACCACACTGATTCCCAGATTAGGCAGCATGCTGCAGCGGGGAAAGATTGTCCCAGAGATAGGAGGGGGGGCTTGGCGCCGTTATGCACAAACAAACAAAAATGGACCTGCACCTTTTGGTTGATGTTCTGTCAAAGTAATGCATGTCACCCAGGTGAACTACAGCTACAATGGACAGAGGGTAAAAAAAAGAGAGAAAGAAAAACGTGTGGAAATGACTCAACTGCTGAATGAAGCATTTTATTAATAAAGACTTAGCAGAATACATTTTGATTGTAATGCATAAAAAACTAAATCTACACCATTAAAAAAAAGTAATATATAACATAAAGTCTATAAGGTGCATCTGGAAACTGGAGGGAAAAGTGTGGCATCAAAAAAATTTTCAAACATTTCCAATGCCTCTGCTGCCCCCTAGTGGATTGACAAAAAATAGTTTTGTCCTTTTTATAAACTAAAGCATACATAGTGCCTTGCTCAATATGTTTTTAGCAACAAACTTTAATATATTTTATTGGGATTTTATGTGAAAGACCAACAAAGTAGTGTATAATTGTGACTGGGAAGGAAAATGACACACAGTTTACAAAATGTTTTGCTAATAAATACGTAAAACGATGGAGGATGTGTAATCAGACTCCTGATTACTCCAATGGTTCTATATTTGGCAGAAAACTCCAACTAACTTACAGTATAAATCCATCTGTTCAGTGAAGGCCTCAGAGGTTTGATAGAAAATATTTATTGAGAAGTTTAAGTAGAGTAAGGTTGTAAAATTATATTCCACATTTTGAATATCTGTCATTTTCAATTCATCACACAGAAATTAAAGAGCGTTTCATTTCTGAATACAAACTTAAAGATGGTGGTCCAGCTAAAGTGAAACAGTGGAGATTATTATTCAGAGAAGCAGCCAAGAGGTTGACTGTAACTCTGGAGGAACTGGATGGAAGAATCTGTTGACAGAACAAAAACCTGGCTTTTGTGGAAGAGTGGCAAGAAAACCATTGTTCGAAGAAATAGCTAAATTTGTTAGAGGCAGCAAAACAGGTTGATCTTTCAGTAGGACAAACATGCAGAAAGAGATGCAGTGGAACGAGAAAGATCAGAGCAGAATCGTGTTAGAATGTCCCAGTCAAAGTTCAGATGTAATATAAATCCAACAAGGAGCCTGTGCCGAGAAACTCTCCATTCACCATCAATACATACTGTGAATGGTTGGTTTCTGCAAAGTATCCAGTAAGGTGCCTGAATAAAAATGCAAGACCCATTTTTAAGAATAATAATTTCACTTTACAGTATTTTGTGTTTGTTTAAATTGTATATATAATCCATTGAAGTTTGTAATTGTGACATGGCAAAATGTAAAAGCAGTGCAGTGAATACTTTTACTCACCCTCAACAGTGAATTTCAAATACTTTTTTTTTTATTTATTTAATTAATTTATTTATTTTGAACAAACAATAAAAAGTAAAATCAGAAAATAATAATCAGGAGACAAAAACTCATGCCAACTGAAATCTTCCCGCACCAGATGAACCCTTAAAGTTCCCCCACATTAAATGATGCTTGAACCTCATGTTCTCATCTTTGGACGTTTAATTATTTACACATTAATATCAACAACAGCAATTTTGGTCTTTGAGGCACCCAGTCCATAAATACACACTTTGTGAAGTACAATAAATGAATCCAGTCTGAAGCTGCAGTAATAAATCAGAGCTAATAGTTTCTGCGTGCTGTAAATCTGTTATGGATTACATTCTGAACTGAACAGCCATGTGGATGTTTTCCTCTTTGGATCCACTGGAGCAAGGCCTGAGACTGATCCTGGTTCTCCTATGGCAGCGTAGCACGTGCTTATCCCCAGGAGGGAAGGTCTGCAGGGGCCACAGCAAATCAGCCCACCGCTCTCTAACACACACACACACACACACATACACACACACACACACACGTCTTCGGTGTGTCCGCTCAGACTGCGACGAGGAGGAAATGCACAGTCTGCAGCTCGGTGACAGAGAGCCACACGCAGCAGGCTGGTCCCTCTGTGCTCACAGGAAAGAGGCCAGAGCAGCTAAACTGGGATCGCTCTGTACATTCGCGCGCTGAGGACGCGTAGCGCTGGCTCACACAAACACACGTGCATGCACAGCGACGCAGGAAGTAGATCAGCAACAGTGCAGGTATCCTTTACTTCCTCTCCTGGCTGCCACTGTCTGCTGATGAAAGGGAATACCCTGATCTGTGCGGACCCCAGCCCAGCTGGCCTTGTGAGCAGCAGCTCATAAAAGGCCATTTCCTTCATAATCACAGCAGCCTTCCTCTAATCTCTCAAAGGATGGTGGCCATTAGACTGCGGAGGGCCTTGTTGTTGCAGGGGGCGTCTATGGCATCTCTATCACCTCAGGGCTCACCATTTAACTACAATAAAAACACAGAGAAACATGTTTTGGAACCGTGAAATCCCAAGTTTGGGTTTTTGTCTCCCCCTGGTTCCTTTGTGACTGGTGGGCTTAATGTTGTCTCCTGCTTGAGCTTGTCTCTCATCGCCTCATTGTTTAGATGCTAAATCCTCAAGAGAATCTTTAAGCAGAAGCCATTTGTCATTAAACATTAAAACATATACATCCATAGCAAGGCTGAATGTACTTTAAGCTTTGTCAACATCTGATCTTTCAGCTGCGTCGGTTTTGGCTTGTTGACTCAGCAGTGTGGATTTCCTGCTATATGAGGCGTTCACTGTGTCAGGTAAGCCTCCTGCTCCAAGATAGTTTGGAGATTTCCACTGATGTGATGCATGTCGGTCTAAAAGAAACATGAATGTCTCTCTCACAATGCAACGCGAATCAGAGCCATCCGTCATCTTACTGTGGTGCACATCCCGATTGTTCTCTGAGGACCATTTACTGATGAGCTTCAGTTTCTGCAGGAGCTGCAAAAGCCTGGCACTACAAAAAAAAAAACCCTCCTGCTCCAGCCAACACATGACGTCTTATAAACATCTCCAAATCCCTCTTGATCTTGTCTTTGTATGTTTTGAGTTTTCAGGTTCTGTGAGGCTGTGATGATTGATTTTAGAGTATTTAAGTGTGTTCTTTAATATTAATTTTAGTTTACTTACTAGCAAGTTAAGATGAATTGCTGCCAGTCTGTTTAGCCACAGTAAGTTCTTGTTGGAGGTGTTACATTCATGGTGGAAATGTAACGTTTTTACAGTTATTCATAAACAGTTTAGCTCTCATATCCCTTCTTAAGAAAAACACCCACTTTGATAATAGCTTGAACAGTGCTCCAGACAGATATGTACAGAGGAGAAGAAAAAGCAAATGAGGTGGATTAGCAGTGCTTACCAACAACTGATGGTGTCATCCAGGACATGTGGGAAATATAATCTGTGCTGCCCAGAAATCGAGCTGTTAGCATGTCATAACAGTCATGTATGACAGTCATGGGACTGGTGTATAGCAACAGCATCTTTAGTCAGAGGCCTCTTCAGATTCACTGCAAGACTGACTCTTACTAGAGAACCTAGAGATATAAGCTTGCTAAACCATTCTTAAAGTGGGATGTATGTCGCAAAAGTCAAGGGTAAATATTTTTTCATAACAGAAAGACAGTCAGTGTTCAACCTGGAGACACATACCTTTTTCGGTAACACTTTATTTGAAGGGGGTGAATAAGACTGACATGACACTGTCATAAACATGACATAACACCTGTCATGAACATGAATAAGCCTTCATGAATATTTATGACTGTCATAAAGCGTCATTCGGTAAATTATGACACATTTAATCCAAAGTTGACATTATTCAAAATGTCTTTGTTATGACAACTTGACATTAACCAGGAAATCATTACTGATATAAATTTGTTATAAAGTATTACTGATTGCACTTTAAAAATGAGGTAACTTTATGTTAGTAAAGATAAAGTTTAAACAGTAATGATTTCTTGGTTAATGTGAAGTTGTCATAACAAAGACATATTGAATAATGTCAACTTTGTATTAAAAGTGTCATAATTTACCGAATGACGCTTTATGACAACAGTCATAAATATTCATGAAGGCTTATTCATGTTCATGACAGGTGTTATGTCATGTTTATGACAGTGTCATGTCAGTCTTATTCACCCCCTTCAAATAAAGTGTTACCAATTTTTCTTTTTTTTTTCTTTTCTCATCACATCCTCATCTTATCTCATGTAAAAGAACACGATGTGATTTTTGTTGCACAGGAAACCAGTGAACAAGGATTTATTTATTTTTGCATCACAGTCATACCTTTTGGCACAACAGTTTTTATACGTAGCTATTTGTTGAATTAATTTAGTTTCATTTCTTTCATTTAGTTCATTACTTTTTTGTAACTTAAAAGAATAAAAAATATAAATCCTGAGAAGTATTAGAGCAGGAAAAGTACTCGATTTTACGAAAGAAGAATAACATTGTAGTTTTCTGGGCTTATTTTCATCTCTTAATAGCCCAGAATAAATGAACTGCTATTATCCTGATATAGAGATATATTTTTCTTATTTCATGAAATCAAGTGAAGTCATTATTTCTTGGAAAGTGAGAGTGGAGCCACAATAGGTGCCCCTATGCTCCCGACACAATGCTCCCTTTACTTCTTGCACAGCAGATAAAAGATTATCTCAACACACACACGGCCAGGACACAAAAAAGGTAGGAGTTTCTAAAATAATGATCCTGTCTGGCAGCTATTACCAGTCGTTTATCATTCGTTAATGTACCATAGATCCTGTTGTTCAGTAGGCCCGTATCCACACTTAATGCTGTTTTAAAATGGGAGCATTGTGGCGTTGTGGTTAAGTAAGAGCATGGTCTGCTGAACACTCTGACATTCATCTAAATGAGTTCACATAAAGCTGGGGGCCTAAACGCTTCCAACATAAACATCACCTGGAGCCCCCAGCGTGGGCCCCAGCACCACTTCAACAGCCAACCGGAGCCTCAAGACTTTCGGGTAAACAGGAAGCTTGAACCAATAGCAGAAAGGGAAACTACGTCTTGCCAATGGAAGGAGTGACTGGCTGTGAATTTCAGATGAAACAGGGAACTCTGGGCCCCTGTGATGCAAAGCGATAGCCCAAGATGTGGGCGGTGAGACGTTTTACAGCAGTGAGGAACTCGTATGACCTTCAGCAGTTCCGCTTTCTGTTTGGCAGACTGGAGTTTAGAAAAATGACAGTTTCAGCATCAGATCAGCGAAGAATGAATTAATTTCCACCACTTTTTAACACAAGTTAAAAAGACACGAGTGAAACAAAAGCACTACCTGGGGCAGGGCCGCCAAAAACTACTCAAAACTCCTCTAGAGAGGTATTAGGGGAACAAAGTGATTGCATAGCAACAAAGTAAAGATCTGAGAGGAAACCCTGAGTGAGGATTAGGAGACAAACTGCTGAACAACCCATAAAATGAAGATAAACAGCTGGGTTTTCTGTAAGTTGTGCGAGCAGGTTCGGACCTGCCCAGCCTGGATTCAGCGAGGAGGGAAAGACGCTCATGGAAACATGATGACCTGCTACCAGCATACTCTACACACACTGCAGTGTGTGCTTCATCACAAAGATTATCTGACATAGTATCTGTCAAAAACATCTAAACGTTTTTAGATGTACGCTAAAACGTCCCACATTTATGGTTTGTGAAAACTGGTAAATGGGAATTCTGTTGGCTTTCTTATTGACACTTCTATAAGAAATAACTTCCATATCACATGATGAACATGTCATGTCCAGGTCCTCCCACCTGAGCTGTGGCTTTAGAAGCTAATCTTCTTGGATTAATACCATCTTTGCCCAGGTCTTGGCTGACTTGCTGTGACGCCAAACTCCAGTTCAATGGTTTCCACAATCCTGTTTCTTCACTGATGTCCTCACAGATCAACTGATTAAACTGAGGTCAAGTTGAATCCACTTACACATAGTTTTGAGTGCATGTATGTGTAAGGGGGGCCATGCAGGATGGGGAGAAAGCTCAAGATTTTCCTCTTCTAGGAACATTTCAGCTGATTTTCAAACTTCCAAGTTTATTTTTCATGAAAGCATCAGGGGGAAAAAAAAGAATAAAGGTCATCATACTTTATTCTTTATTCAACCCAACTGCTAATTACATATTTTTTTCTGAAAATGTTCAAGATCTATTGCACTACTGTCAAAAAAAATAATAGAAGTACTTGGAAAATGTACTTTGGAAATGAAATGGAAAATATTTACTGTTGTACCAGTGGTTTATAACATAAAAAGCCCAATAATATTTACTGGTGTCTGCTGCTGATTTTCAGCCTGTGCATGAAACAGACCAGAGCCCTTTAAGTGCTTCTCACAGCTTTGGGTCTCAGGACCTGCCTGCTTTTATTCCAGTTTCAGAAGGGGCCAAGCAGCGGATGGAAACAAGCCTTCAAGGAAATCAATGGAGGAGGTGCAGCGAAGGCATAAGTCTGCCAGGTTGCATTTAGGTGCAAAAAAAAAAAAAAAAAGGAGAAAAGAAGCAGTAAGTTGGAAAAGGGAGCTATAAAGTCAGGTCAGCTGGATCGGAGTCGCTGTTTTAGGTAGCAGGGTGGCTGTAGGAGAAAGGCCCTGCATGCATACAGATGATCTGGCTGTAACAGCTCTCCGGCAGTTATTCATCAAGCCATTAAAAGGAGCACAAACAAGTCATTTGGGAGCCCTGTGTGTTACAGACAGTTTTTCTTCTCTTTGTGTCAAGATTTTTTTTTTCTTTACTGGGGGGGGAGGGGGCAAGGAAGAGAAGGAGAATACAGATCGAAGAATAAATCCGAGGCGATGAAAAGGGAGAAAACGGTTAGACCTGGGCAGCGAGCTGAGGCCAGCTGTTGGTCTGCCTCCCGAGCAGAAAAGAAGTTAATTAACTGCGGAAGTGGCTCACGCTGGGACTAATTCACTTCAAGGACAGGCTGATAAATGAGCGAACATTAAAATTCAGCCTACCTGGGTTGGAATTCCCAGAGTGTCAGCCTTTCTGGTATTATCACAAAGTGCTGGAGGTGTTTAGCTTTATTTTAAGAGACAAGAGTGCCCTCTTGTGTTAACATTCATGTAAGCGAGTGAGAAGAAAAAAAACAAAAACAAACCTTGAAGACATTTTTTATTACCATTCATATACACATATAATTCTTTATCTTGCCATGAAGCATCAGAATCACGATTTTAACAATAGACAAAGAAAAAAAGATAAACATTATGGATTTTCTTCTTAGAAAATACACAGTTAAAGACATGTCTACGTGCCAGGATTTTCAACAGTATAATTTCATTGTACATATAAAGAAAAGCAGCAGAATGTTGTTAAACATTTCGTCAAAAGGAAAAGAAGACCAGTACACGTCTCCACGATGCCCTCACACAGAGTAAGATACACTACAGCTAATCACGAGTAGTGTTAGGCGGAGCAGTCAGTGGACGTGGGTTACCATAGCAACACTGTTCCAGTTTTTTACAGTAGCACGGATTACATGAAACACCACTGGTGTGTTTATGAAACACATCAACACTAAAAGTAAGAAACTGTTCTTTTTCTTCTTTTTTTTAAATCACAAACACTATAAAATCTTTGCAACATTACGCTGATGGTTTGGATCTTCAGGATATGTTTAGCATGTAAAGAACCAGGCGGGACAGCGAAGAACGGGTGGCAGTGCAAAAGTATTCCCACCTCTTATACTTTTTTATTGTTGTATTATAACCACAAACTTTAATCTATTTTATTGGGATTTCATACGATAGATTAGCATATAAATAGTGCATAATTGTGTGGAAGGCAAAAATATTTGCACAAATCAGAACCAGTCGACTTCAGAAATCACTTGTGAGGCAGGAAACTCACACTGCACATCACCCTGAACACACCTACCCCACAGTGAAATCTGGTGGTGGCAGCATCATGCTGTGGGAAGCTGATCACAGATGATTGAGTCGAATAAATAAGGAGAAAACCTATTAGAGTCTTCACCAAGCTTTGGACTGGGGTGGAAGTTCAGCTTCTAGCTGGCGATCACCAACATGTCATGTGTCAAAATGGTCCTGTCAAAGTCCAGAGGTAAATCTGTATGAAGGACTTGAAAACAGATGTCCACAGATATTCTCTTCTGATTGAGTTTGAGCATTTTAGATAAGAAAACTGTGCAGGATATCTTTACTCAGGATATGCACAGCTGCACAATCATGTGCTACTTTGTGTTACTCTGTCATGTATAATCCCAATAAACTGCAATTAATTTTGCGGTTGTAAGATGACAAAAGTTTAAAAGGTCTAAGTGGAATGAATGAATGAATGCAAGGGATTATTTCAGAAAGCAGCACAGACTGGTTAAACGTTTCAGAGGTCTGATTAACAGCTTGATAGCTCTGTTTGTAGCAAACGTCATTACCGTAACATCAAAAACACAGATGGCAAACTGTTGCAAGTGTCCATAGAAACAGCCGAAAGGATGCTAAAAGATAACTGGAATGGATTAAGATACATCATGCGTCTAATTCACGTCATCACTGTGGTGACAGTTCTCGTATCAAACTGACAAATCAGGAAAAGTCAGGTTTTGGTGAGTGACTCAAAGAACAAGTTGCTTTTGTGTATTTGTGCATAATCACATGGCCAGTTAAAGCAAGATCTCCAATCAAATTATAAAGTCTTAGGTGTGAAATTAAAAGTGCAATTCATGAATCAAGAAAGTCACCCATGGGGCACCGCTACAACACACTTTCAAAAGGACAGAGATCATTTTTTTCAGTGACACCCATAGAGCTACAGTAGTACTCTGACATCACCAAAACCGTCACGGAAAGTAACCATTTGTAAAACAAACATTCAGGGATTTCAATGGAAGCAACATGGAGTGACAAAGAGGTGATGGGGACACAAAGTGTTTCTTCTTGGGCCGTTACATGCATTTACACATGAACACACACACATACACACACAGACCGTTTACATCACCTCAACCTCATCACAGCCACAGGTAGCTTCCAGTAAAAACCTCACAAGGAATAAACACCTCGCATCTCCTCTCCTCAGAGACGCAGAGGTGATGAGCATGAATCTCCCGGATGCCGATCCAGAGTTCATTCATAATGATCGAGTTCTGACAGACACCCGCTCACTCTGTGCTCTCCAGTCCCACTTCCACCTCGTCTTCGCCAAGTACGGCTTCGGGAACGCCACCTTCCCCCTGGAAGAGCTCCTCCATCAGCTGCTCTCCGGCGCTGCCGGCCCGCGACGCCCACAGAGCGGCGCCCTCCCGCAGGCCCAGCGAACGCAGCAGCCGTGCAAAGTCCAGAAACGCAGCCTCGATGAGTTTATGTGCAGCGACGGGTTAAGGAGGACACAGCACTACGTGCAAACACTCGAGGAAATTCTAAGGTGGCGTTTCAATATGTATAAACTGACCTAAAATATGCCTGTGCAAAACAAAAAGCGACCTAAGCATCATTGAGACCCAATGAGTGCTGTAGTGAGATTTCAAAAAAAGGATATTGGAAGAGTCGTTGGCCTCCATTACCCCAGATTTCAAACAAGCCTCAATGAAGAGGGCGGCGCGATCAAAGTACCTCATACTGCCAAGGCAGGTGGAAAAGAAAAGAAAAGAAAAGAAAGACACAGAAGGAGGTTAGAACATTAGCCATAAACCAATGCTTCACGTGTGATTATGAAGCATTCATCAACTCTGAGCAGCTCTTGCTCAGAAACCTGAGCAAAAGCTGTGGGGAAGGCAGAGTGGTACCAGCATTAGATTGATCAAAGGTACAGGGCAAGTCGCATCCTCAATACACAAATTTAGAGATTTTGATTTTAAAATCACAAGATGAAAATAAATCCAATTATAAAAAGCCTGACAACCTTTTTAAAAACTGAATCAAGCTCGTTTATCAAATATTATATAAAAAGGTTTTAAATAATATTCTTACCACATGTAATTCGTTTAAATAACTACAAATAGATACTTATTTAAATCAATTCTCTCACCTGTGCAGCATCTCTCCCACTTTGTAAAAGCAGCCCAGGGACAGCAGCACCAGGATGGCTTTGGATTTCTGGTTGACCTGAGGGGAGCACAGGTGCTCTGCCCAGCGCTTCAGCACGTCGGAGCCTTCTGCTGGGTTCAGGCGCACCTGGAAACCCAGAGATTCACACCGTCACACAACAGGCAAAGCTACACGTACAACACACAAACATGGTTTAGAGTGAAGGGTGGGTCGGAGCACAGCACTCAGTTTGTACATTTTATTTTTATCCAATGGTTTTTATTCCACAAATTTGCAAATTTTAAGCTAGATGGATAAAGAAAGATAAAGAAAGACACAAGGAGATAAAGAGAAAGTGGACTAGAAGGAAGCAAGGATAGATAGATTCTGTCCCAAATTTGCTAAATTTAAGATAGAGAAATTGAGATAAAAGACAAGAAAAGAAAAAACAAGGAGAGAGATGTAGAGAGAAAGCAACAGACAGAAATAGATGGAGAGAAGGAGAAAAAAGATGGAAAAAGGATGGATGGTTCAAATAGTTAGTTTGGAAATATAAACATCTTTTCATTTTCTTTGCTCAGACTTATTCAGACCTGGAAATGACTAAAATCAAATACCCACCTTTAAAACTATGAGCAACGATAGAGAAAAAAAAAAGACCTCCATCTCACTTATCGTCTGATTTTTCAGCGATATGAAGAGCGTGCTTCAGGACTCAGAGCTGAGTCTTCTGCAGCGCTGCTTCCTGGTGTCACCCACTACTGATGTAGTGGGTCTTCTTCCGTCGACCCACTACATCAGCCTCCGATCCCAGAACTGCTGAGTTACCTTAGCGAGCCACACCGCTCGGTTCCACTCCCCGTAGGTCTGCAGGTAGCGGCAGGCGTCCGCCGCCTTGTCAATCAGACACAACAACTGGACTCCCTCTGCAACAAAGTCAAAACAGTCCACAGAAATGTGTGAAGAAGAGACAAACCGCTGAGACTCATACTTTCTGCATTTGGCTCATTTAAACTGACAAAGCAGATAACAGGTTGTGATAATTACCTGCCAGTTTGCCATTAGCAATCATATTGGTGGCCACTAGCTTGATTGTAGACTGTGAAGGGCCCGAGGAGGTGATGGTGGTCACTAGGCAGGCTTTGAGTGAATCGCAGTAGTAGCTGGGGTTATCTGCACTCGTCTCCAGCAGTAACTGCACCGCCCGGTCGGTCTGAGAGACACAATAAGACGACACCTGAGGCAGGCAAGCACTGGGAACTGTGAGCGGTAACAATTTTAATCTGGTGTACACACTCAGGAAGGTCATGCTGGGTTGTGGACAGGCCTCTCTGCGCCAGATTATGATCCATTTACAATTAATCTGAGTGTATGTGTATGCAGGGTTGAGAAGTGGAACGCTGTTCTTTAAAGCTGGATTAAAACAAAACGGATCAGGCCTCACGTTGCAAACTATGTGAGAATTTAGAATCTAGATTCAGAAACTTTGCAATAGGAATCCTTAATGGCTCTCGCACAAAAATGAAGTCTGAGAACCGCTGGTTTAGGTGATGGGATGGTGTTGTACCTACCTGACCCAGCAGGAGGAGCTGGTCAGCACATTTCTTGGTGTGTTCATAACTGGACCTCTTCACCTCCTGCAAGTGAACTCGATCCAGCTGGAACTTCTGTTGAGTGAATCAAGTGGAGAAGATGACTTCCAAATATTAATGTTAAAACACTTATGAGTCGGAGAAATGTGACGAAATGAGTCATGAACTGAGTGAGACAACAGAGGAAACTACAGCACTTTGCAGAAAAACATAAGTCTGTAACGTTTTAACATTTTGATACTTCATAATCACAAACTTTATTGTCTTTCAGCTGGATTTGGGATCTTTTCTCAGTGGAAGATGAAGAAACAAGTAAAACTACCTGACGTGCCTCTCTTTCTACTGACCTGGAAGTAAGAACTCTCGCACAAAATGTCGTGGCAAATGTCCAGGTGGTTCTGAGACGGCGGCTGGGTTTCTTCACTCCCCCCTTCAGAGGTCACGCTTAGCTGACGAGCCTGGGCAAACAGCTGCAGGTAGTGGGACGCCACTGTCCAGAAGTTAAGGTCGGACTCATCCCCGAACAACCTAGAGTCAACCACAACATGTCAGACACGTTCAGGAGAGGAAAATCTCTCTCTGAAGGATTCTTCTGTTTTACAAGGAACTTTATTTTCTTAGTAATATGCTCACTAATGATTTGAGCTCCTATAACTTTTAACTTTCTTTAACTTATTCGTCCTTTAGCATCATTTAACATAGTGCAATCTGAAGATTAACAAAGACTTTACAAAGAAGGAGAACCCACCGTGACACCAGGAGGCAGCGCTGCAGAAGACTCAGCTCCGAGTCCTGAAGCACGCTCTTCATATCGCTGAAAAACCACACAGACATTCAGCAGAACCAGAGAGGCTGTTTTTATCTTCCAGACCACAGAGTACACGCTGCTTTTGCGGCTGCAGCTTAGAACTAATTTAACCTGAAAGGCAAAACTTCATTTACCAAAAAACTTCCTGCAGTACATATTGATAGAAAGACACAAACATGTGAATCTGAGTATTTGAATTCTAACTTTCAGGCTACAGGTCCAAGTGTTAAAACTCTCATTGGCATGAATGTCACGTCAATGTTTGTCCTTTCTGTATGNTATGGACTTTAGATCTTCATTGCAGCTCTTCATGAAAGATAAATGATGCATTTCTCTCATGCTCAACCAGTTTATTGTCCCAGTATAAAGCTGGGACGGTGGTAGAGCACCAGGGCGCCCCACATCGTGGTGAATCGGGTTTTCCTGGTAAACCCAGGCCTATCAAGTTTCCCTGATTATGGGTCAGCAGAGCCCTCCTGGTTCCACTTAGAGCCCTGTTTCATTATTTCAGATTTATCACTGCCCTATTTGCCAGTTACCATTCCGTTCCCCAACCATATGTTCCTAAGTGTATTTCATAGCATCTAATAATGAACAAACTGAGGCATTTTAAGAAACTGCAAGTTGGAGCTGTTCCCAGGCCGCAGGGATTAGGGGCTCTGATGCAGCCGCTGGGTAAAACTGATGTGGTGCCCAAAGGGGAGACAGAACAATCTCAGTGGAGAGAACAGTGCTGGATACGCACCAAGTCATTGCATGGCCCAAAGGCCCGCTCTGGCAGCCATCACCTCCTTCTTCTCAGCATGGGACTGCACAGTAAACCTTTTCCCAGAGGGCATTCCAGTGACTAAAGAAGTGCCACGGATGATTTCCAAATCTTTCCAAATCTCTGATGCTATTTTCCCCACTGAAATTTATCCTGGTCAGGCAGAACATCGTGGCATCTTTATCTAATTTTGCACAGTCTCTTGGACTGCCTTTTCCTGCTCCTCTAAATTGCAGGAATCAGGAAAAGTGATTACACACGAACATTAGGTACCACATCCGAGGATGGAGCTGAATTAATCAAGCTTATGGTTTTGCAAATTGTTTAAAAATAGCATTGCAAAGAGCTGAAAAGGCTTTCCCTTGAATTAATTTGTATATTTGCTTCACAGACTTGGAAAAACAATCATATATACTTTCTGCTTCTTCATCATTTTTCTCCAAATGTCAGTCTTCCCACAAGCTGATGGACTGGTCACTATAACATATATCCTGCACGATCAACAGAGTTTAGACAAACACTAGGCTTTCAACATGTCACAAACTTCACGCCTCTCAAAAGTATTCAAAAGTAGAAGGTAGATGTATCAGGATTGCTTTTTTTTTCACATAGAAATCAAAAACGTCTGGTTTGCACATCTGTTTAGCTCAATTATAATCAGATACTTTTAAATAAAATCTAGTGAAACCAAATACCTTGAGAAATCATCTAATTAGTAAATGGACTCCCTGTGTGATATGTGATCTCAGCATAAATCCAGCTGTTCTGTGAACGTCTCAGAGGTTCGTTAGAGGATTGTGAACACAGGGACACAGCAGATAGGTCAGGGATAAAAGTATGGAAGTTGATTTCTGGCTGTGAAAAATGACTAATCCATTTTTTAAATATCTTGTTCATAACTTTTATCATTAATATTGTGATAAATATTTAATTCCATATTGACATACAAGCACATTCCTGCTCTGGTCCAGAGAAAACAAAACTGAACTCTATTGGTCAACATGAAAAGAACTATTTGTGGAAATAATAATAATAATAATAACAATAATAATAATAATAATAATAATAATGCACATCTTCTGGAACAAATCATGCCCTCTCCGTTCAACCCGATGAAGAGTGTATTGGTATCTAGCAAAGAAAAATGTGCAAAGCAATTTTTAGTGTCGGTCTATTACAATATCTAGGTAAAAAATAAAATAAAAGATCACTACATTTGTGCAATGTATGACACAAGACACCACAAATAATAACCTGAGTCTTCTTAAAATATAAAGAAAAGTAGATGTACAGTAGGCCGCTCTTCCGATGTGGTCCTGAACCTCTTTATGGGAGTGGAAAGACAGTTGAGGTTGGCCCAAGAAAGAAGGAAAATGTGAGATTTAACCTACATTACCATAATAGAATAATCTTGCTGAACAAAGCTGGTATTAGTGATCCCATGGTGGCATTTGGAGATGACCCAACTGAAGGTGAGACCTCACAGATAAATAAAAGGAATATCTACGCCTTATTTCCCTCTTTCATAAGCCAGACTGAGTTGCAACAAGGCGTTCAGAGCACACACACGCACACAGAGCAGCAGATCAGTGCAGAGCGTGTTATTTGCACGTATACCTGGTGCAGCAGCGTGCAGAAGCCAGCTTTACCTGCACATCAGAAGAGATTACATCAAAACGCTTCCAAAACGCGGTCAGCACACCGCCTTCCCTCACACCGCCTTCCTTTTACTTCTTCTGTCATCCAGCAAACCCCCACTCCATCTCCTGATCATTTTAACCTTTCAGTCCCCCCTACGCCGCCTCTCTTTCTTCTCCCTGTCTCTTAGGCTTTTGTCTAGTCTGATGTCATACATTTCCAGGATGCCAGCATTTCTTCCAGCTGTGCTGCATCAAATATCACTCAAAGTTTACTCAAACGAATCAAGCCGGGGCTTCAGTGGATGGTGTCTGACAAGAGTTTTCCTTGCGCAGGGAGTTTTATGTACTGCATGGAGTCACCAACCACACTGATTCCCAGATTAGGCAGCATGCTGCAGCGGGGAAAGATTGTCCCAGAGATAGGAGGGGGGGCTTGGCGCCGTTATGCACAAACAAACAAAAATGGACCTGCACCTTTTGGTTGATGTTCTGTCAAAGTAATGCATGTCACCCAGGTGAACTACAGCTACAATGGACAGAGGGTAAAAAAAAGAGAGAAAGAAAAACGTGTGGAAATGACTCAACTGCTGAATGAAGCATTTTATTAATAAAGACTTAGCAGAATACATTTTGATTGTAATGCATAAAAAACTAAATCTACACCATTAAAAAAAAGTAATATATAACATAAAGTCTATAAGGTGCATCTGGAAACTGGAGGGAAAAGTGTGGCATCAAAAAAATTTTCAAACATTTCCAATGCCTCTGCTGCCCCCTAGTGGATTGACAAAAAATAGTTTTGTCCTTTTTATAAACTAAAGCATACATAGTGCCTTGCTCAATATGTTTTTAGCAACAAACTTTAATATATTTTATTGGGATTTTATGTGAAAGACCAACAAAGTAGTGTATAATTGTGACTGGGAAGGAAAATGACACACAGTTTACAAAATGTTTTGCTAATAAATACGTAAAACGATGGAGGATGTGTAATCAGACTCCTGATTACTCCAATGGTTCTATATTTGGCAGAAAACTCCAACTAACTTACAGTATAAATCCATCTGTTCAGTGAAGGCCTCAGAGGTTTGATAGAAAATATTTATTGAGAAGTTTAAGTAGAGTAAGGTTGTAAAATTATATTCCACATTTTGAATATCTGTCATTTTCAATTCATCACACAGAAATTAAAGAGCGTTTCATTTCTGAATACAAACTTAAAGATGGTGGTCCAGCTAAAGTGAAACAGTGGAGATTATTATTCAGAGAAGCAGCCAAGAGGTTGACTGTAACTCTGGAGGAACTGGATGGAAGAATCTGTTGACAGAACAAAAACCTGGCTTTTGTGGAAGAGTGGCAAGAAAACCATTGTTCGAAGAAATAGCTAAATTTGTTAGAGGCAGCAAAACAGGTTGATCTTTCAGTAGGACAAACATGCAGAAAGAGATGCAGTGGAACGAGAAAGATCAGAGCAGAATCGTGTTAGAATGTCCCAGTCAAAGTTCAGATGTAATATAAATCCAACAAGGAGCCTGTGCCGAGAAACTCTCCATTCACCATCAATACATACTGTGAATGGTTGGTTTCTGCAAAGTATCCAGTAAGGTGCCTGAATAAAAATGCAAGACCCATTTTTAAGAATAATAATTTCACTTTACAGTATTTTGTGTTTGTTTAAATTGTATATATAATCCATTGAAGTTTGTAATTGTGACATGGCAAAATGTAAAAGCAGTGCAGTGAATACTTTTACTCACCCTCAACAGTGAATTTCAAATACTTTTTTTTTTATTTATTTAATTAATTTATTTATTTTGAACAAACAATAAAAAGTAAAATCAGAAAATAATAATCAGGAGACAAAAACTCATGCCAACTGAAATCTTCCCGCACCAGATGAACCCTTAAAGTTCCCCCACATTAAATGATGCTTGAACCTCATGTTCTCATCTTTGGACGTTTAATTATTTACACATTAATATCAACAACAGCAATTTTGGTCTTTGAGGCACCCAGTCCATAAATACACACTTTGTGAAGTACAATAAATGAATCCAGTCTGAAGCTGCAGTAATAAATCAGAGCTAATAGTTTCTGCGTGCTGTAAATCTGTTATGGATTACATTCTGAACTGAACAGCCATGTGGATGTTTTCCTCTTTGGATCCACTGGAGCAAGGCCTGAGACTGATCCTGGTTCTCCTATGGCAGCGTAGCACGTGCTTATCCCCAGGAGGGAAGGTCTGCAGGGGCCACAGCAAATCAGCCCACCGCTCTCTAACACACACACACACACACACATACACACACACACACACACGTCTTTGGTGTGTCCGCTCAGACTGCGACGAGGAGGAAATGCACAGTCTGCTTGACCTGAAACCAGAACAGGCAGCTCGGTGACAGAGAGCCACACGCAGCAGGCTGGTCCCTCTGTGCTCACAGGAAAGAGGCCAGAGCAGTTAAACTGGGATCGCTCTGTACATTCGCACGCTGAGGACGCGTAGCGCTGGCTCACACAAACACACGTGCATGCACAGCTACGCAGGAAGTAGATCAGCAACAGTGCAGGTATCCTTTACTTCCTCTCCTGGCTGCCACTGTCTGCTGATGAAAGGGAATACCCTGATCTGTGCGGACCCCAGCCCAGCTGGCCTTGTGAGCAGCAGCTCATAAAAGGCCATTTCCTTCATAATCACAGCAGCCTTCCTCTAATCTCTCAAAGGATGGTGGCCATTAGACTGCGGAGGGCCTTGTTGTTGCAGGGGGCGTCTATGGCATCTCTATCACCTCAGGGCTCACCATTTAACTACAATAAAAACACAGAGAAACATGTTTTGGAACCGTGAAATCCCAAGTTTGGGTTTTTGTCTCCCCCTGGTTCCTTTGTGACTGGTGGGCTTAATGTTGTCTCCTGCTTGAGCTTGTCTCTCATCGCCTCATTGTTTAGATGCTAAATCCTCAAGAGAATCTTTAAGCAGAAGCCATTTGTCATTAAACATTAAAACATATACATCCATAGCGAGGCTGAACGTACTTTAAGCTTTGTCAACATCTGATCTTTCAGCTGCGTCGGTTTTGGCTTGTTGACTCAGCAGTGTGGATTTCCTGCTATATGAGGCGTTCACTGTGTCAGGTAAGCCTCCTGCTCCAAGATAGTTTGGAGATTTCCACTGATGTGATGCATGTCGGTCTAAAAGAAACATGAATGTCTCTCTCACAATGCAACGCGAATCAGAGCCATCCGTCATCTTACTGTGGTGCACATCCCGATTGTTCTCTGAGGACCATTTGCTGATGAGCTTCAGTTTCTGCAGGAGCTGCAAAAGCCTGGCACTACAAAAAAACCCTTCTACTCCAGCCAACACATGACGTCTTATAAACATCTCCAAATCCCTCTTGATCTTGTCTTTGTATGTTTTGAGTTTTCAGGTTCTGTGAGGCTGTGATGATTGATTTTAGAGTATTGAAGTGTTTTATTTAATATTAATTTTGGTTTACTTACTAGCTGGTGGAAATGTGATGTTTTTACAGTTATTCATAAACAGTTTAGCTCTCATATCCCTTCTTAAGAAAAACACCCACTTTGATAATAGCTTGAACAGTGCTCCAGACAGATATGTACAGAGGAGAAGAAAAAGCAAATGAGGTGGATTAGCAGTGCTTACCAACAACTGATGGTGTCATCCAGGACATGTGGGAAATATAATCTGTGCTGCCCAGAAATCGAGCTGTTAGCATGTCATAACAGTCATGTATGACAGTCATGGGACTGGTGTATAGCAACAGCATCTTTAGTCAGAGGCCTCTTCAGATTCACTGCAAGACTGACTCTTACTAGAGAACCTAGAGATATAAGCTTGCCAAACCATTCTTAAAGTGGGATGTATGTCGCAAAAGTCAGGGGTAAATATTTTTTCATAGCAGAAAGACAGTCAGTGTTCAACCTGGAGACACATATATTTTTCTTTTTATTTCTTTTCTCATCACATCCTCATCTTATCTCATGTAAAAGAACATGATGTGATTTTTGTTGCACAGGAAACCAGTGAACAAGGATTTATTTATTTTTGCATCACAGTCATACCTTTTGGCACAACAGTTTAAATACGTAGCTATTTGTGGAATTAATTTAGTTTCATTTCTTTCATTTAGTTCATTACTTTTCGTAACTTAAAAGAATAAAAAATATAAATCCTGAGAAGTATTAGAGCAGGAAAAGTACTCGATTTTACCAAAGAAGTAGTTTTCTTTTAGTTTTCTGGGCTTATTTTCATCTCTTAATAGCCCAGAATAAATGAACTGCTATTATCCTGATATAGAGATATATTTTTCTTATGTCATGAAATCAAGTGAAGTCATTATTTCTTGGAAAGTGAGAGTGGAGCCACAATAGGTGCCCCTATGCTCCTGACACAATGCTCCCTTTACTTCTTGCACAGCAGATAAAAGGTTATCTCAACACACACACGGCCAGGACACAAAAAAGGTAGGAGTTTCTAAAATAATGATCCTGTCTGGCAGCTATTACCAGTCGTTTATCATTCGTTAATGTACCATAGATCCTGTTGTTCAGTAGGCCCGTATCCACACTTAATGCTGTTTTAAAATGGGAGCATTGTGGCGTTGTGGTTAAGTAAGAGCATGGTCTGCTGAACACTCTGACATTCATCTAAATGAGTTCACATAAAGCTGGGGGCCTAAACGCTTCCAACATAAACATCACCTGGAGCCCCCAGCGTGGGCCCCAGCACCACTTCAACAGCCAACCGGAGCCTCAAGACTTTCGGGTAAACAGGAAGCTTGAACCAATAGCAGAAAGGGAAACTACGTCTTGCCAATGGAAGGAGTGACTGGCTGTGAATTTCAGATGAAACAGGGAACTCTGGGCCCCTGTGATGCAAAGCGATAGCCCAAGATGTGGGCGGTGAGACGTTTTACAGCAGTGAGGAACTCGTATGACCTTCAGCAGTTCCGCTTTCTGTTTGGCAGACTGGAATTTAGAAAAATGACAGTTTCAGCATCAGATCAGCGAAGAATGAATTAATTTCCACCACTTTTTAACACAAGTTAAAAAGATACGAGTGAAACAAAAGCACTACCTGGGGCAGGGCCGCCAAAAACTACTCAAAACTCCTCTAGAGAGGTATTAGGGGAACAAAGTGATTGCATAGCAACAAAGTAAAGATCTGAGAGGAAACCCTGAGTGAGGATTAGGAGACAAACTGCTGAACAACCCATAAAATGAAGATAAACAGCTGGGTTTTCTGTAAGTTGTGCGAGCAGGTTCGGACCTGCCCAGCCTGGATTCAGCGAGGAGGGAAAGACGCTCATGGAAACATGATGACCTGCTACCAGCATACTCTACACACACTGCAGTGTGTGCTTCATCACAAAGATTATCTGACATAGTATCTGTCAAAAACATCTAAACGTTTTTAGATGTACGCTAAAACGTCCCACATTTATGGTTTGTGAAAACTGGTAAATGGGAATTCTGTTGGCTTTCTTATTGACACTTCTATAAGAAATAACTTCCATATCACATGATGAACATGTCATGTCCAGGTCCTCCCACCTGAGCTGTGGCTTTAGAAGCTAATCTTCTTGGATTAATACCATCTTTGCCCAGGTCTTGGCTGACTTGCTGTGACGCCAAACTCCAGTTCAATGGTTTCCACAATCCTGTTTCTTCACTGATGTCCTCACAGATCAACTGATTAAACTGAGGTCAAGTTGAATCCACTTACACA
This sequence comes from Poecilia formosa, assembly GCF_000485575.1. Lineage (NCBI taxonomy): Eukaryota > Metazoa > Chordata > Actinopteri > Cyprinodontiformes > Poeciliidae > Poecilia > Poecilia formosa. The sequence continues at coordinate 957,493 of NW_006799981.1, read as the reverse complement.
TAGTTTTGAGTGCATGTATGTGTAAGGGGGCCATGCAGGATATTGATGTCAGGTTGGGGAGAAAGCTCAAGATTTTCCTCTTCTAGGAACATTTCAGCTAATTTTCAAACTTCCAAGTTTATTTTTCATGAAAGCATCAGAGGGGAAAAAAAGAATAAAAGGTCATCATACTTTATTCTTTATTCAACCCAACTGCTAATTACATATTTTTTTCTGAAAATGTTCAAGATCTGTTGCACTACTGTCAAAAAAAATAATAGAAGTACTTGGAAAATGTACTTTGGAAATGAAATGGAAAATATTTACTGTTGTACCAGTGGTTTATAACATAAAAAGCCCAATAATATTTACTGGTGTCTGCTGCTGATTTTCAGCCTGTGCATGAAACAGACCAGAGCCCTTTAAGTGCTTCTCACAGCTTTGGGTCTCAGGACCTGCCTGCTTTTATTCCAGTTTCAGAAGGGGCCAAGCAGCGGATGGAAACAAGCCTTCAAGGAAATCAATGGAGGAGGTGCGGGGAAGGCAAAAGTTTGCCAGGTTTCATTTAGGTGCAAAAAAAAAAAAAAAAAAGAAGAAAAGAAGCAGTAAGTTGGAAAAGGGAGCTATAAAGTCAGGTCAGCTGGATCGGAGTCGCTGTTTTAGGTAGCAGGGTGGCTGTAGGAGAAAGGCCCTGCATGCATACAGATGATCTGGCTGTAACAGCTCTCCGGCAGTTATTCATCAAGCCATTAAAAGGAGCACAAACAAGTCATTTGGGAGCCCTGTGTGTTACAGACAGTTTTTCTTCTCTTTGTGTCAAGATTTTTTTTTTCTTTACTGGGGGGGGAGGGGGCAAGGAAGAGAAGGAGAATACAGATCGAAGAATAAATCCGAGGCGATGAAAAGGGAGAAAACGGTTAGACCTGGGCAGCGAGCTGAGGCCAGCTGTTGGTCTGCCTCCCGAGCAGAAAAGAAGTTAATTAACTGCGGAAGTGGCTCACGCTGGGACTAATTCACTTCAAGGACAGGCTGATAAATGAGCGAACATTAAAATTCAGCCTACCTGGGTTGGAATTCCCAGAGTGTCAGCCTTTCTGGTATTATCACAAAGTGCTGGAGGTGTTTAGCTTTATTTTAAGAGACAAGAGTGCCCTCTTGTGTTAACATTCATGTAAGCGAGTGAGAAGAAAAAAAACAAAAACAAACCTTGAAGACATTTTTTATTACCATTCATATACACATATAATTCTTTATCTTGCCATGAAGCATCAGAATCACGATTTTAACAATAGACAAAGAAAAAAAGATAAACATTATGGATTTTCTTCTTAGAAAATACACAGTTAAAGACATGTCTACGTGCCAGGATTTTCAACAGTATAATTTCATTGTACATATAAAGAAAAGCAGCAGAATGTTGTTAAACATTTCGTCAAAAGGAAAAGAAGACCAGTACACGTCTCCACGATGCCCTCACACAGAGTAAGATACACTACAGCTAATCACGAGTAGTGTTAGGCGGAGCAGTCAGTGGACGTGGGTTACCATAGCAACACTGTTCCAGTTTTTTACAGTAGCACGGATTACATGAAACACCACTGGTGTGTTTATGAAACACATCAACACTAAAAGTAAGAAACTGTTCTTTTTCTTCTTTTTTTTAAATCACAAACACTATAAAATCTTTGCAACATTACGCTGATGGTTTGGATCTTCAGGATATGTTTAGCATGTAAAGAACCAGGCGGGACAGCGAAGAACGGGTGGCAGTGCAAAAGTATTCCCACCTCTTATACTTTTTTATTGTCGTTGTATTATAACCACAAACTTTAATCTATTTTATTGGGATTTCATACGATAGATTAGCATATAAATAGTGCATAATTGTGTGGAAGGCAAAAATATTTGCACAAATCAGAACCAGTCAACTTCAAAAATCACTTGTGAGGCAGAAAACTCACACTGCACATCACCCTGAACACACCTACCCCACAGTGAAATCTGGTGGTGGCAGCATCATGCTGTGGGAAGCTGACCACAGATGACTGAGTCGAATAAATAAGGAGAAAACCTATTAGAGTCTTCACCAAGCTTTGGACTGGGGTGGAAGTTCAGCTTCTAGCTGGCGATCACCAACATGTCATGTGTCAAAATGGTCCTGTCAAAGTCCAGAGGTAAATCTGTATGAAGGACTTGAAAACAGATGTCCACAGATATTCTCTTCTGATTGAGTTTGAGCATTTTAGATAAGAAAACTGTGCAGGATATCTTTACTCAGGATATGCACAGCTGCACAATCATGTGCTACTTTGTGTTACTCTGTCATGTATAATCCCAATAAACTGCAATTAATTTTGCGGTTGTAAGATGACAAAAGTTTAAAAGGTCTAAGTGGAATGAATGAATGAATGCAAGGGATTATTTCAGAAAGCAGCACAGACTGGTTAAACGTTTCAGAGGTCTGATTAACAGCTTGATAGCTCTGTTTGTAGCAAACGTCATTACCGTAACATCAAAAACACAGATGGCAAACTGTTGCAAGTGTCCATAGAAACAGCCGAAAGGATGCTAAAAGATAACTGGAATGGATTAAGATACATCATGCGTCTAATTCACGTCATCACTGTGGTGACAGTTCTCGTATCAAACTGACAAATCAGGAAAAGTCAGGTTTTGGTGAGTGACTCAAAGAACAAGTTGCTTTTGTGTATTTGTGCATAATCACATGGCCAGTTAAAGCAAGATCTCCAATCAAATTATAAAGTCTTAGGTGTGAAATTAAAAGTGCAATTCATGAATCAAGAAAGTCACCCATGGGGCACCGCTACAACACACTTTCAAAAGGACAGAGATCATTTTTTTCAGTGACACCCATAGAGCTACAGTAGTACTCTGACATCACCAAAACCGTCACGGAAAGTAACCATTTGTAAAACAAACATTCAGAGATTTCAATGGAAGCAACATGGAGTGACAAAGAGGTGATGGGGACACAAAGTGTTTCTTCTTGGGCCGTTACATGCATTTACACATGAACACACACGCACACACACACACACACACACACACAGACCGTTTACATCACCTCAACCTCATCACAGCCACAGGTAGCTTCCAGTAAAAACCTCACAAGGAATAAACACCTCGCATCTCCTCTCCTCAGAGACGCAGAGGTGATGAGCATGAATCTCCCGGATGCCGATCCAGAGTTCATTCATAATGATCGAGTTCTGACAGACACCCGCTCACTCTGTGCTCTCCAGTCCCACTTCCACCTCGTCTTCGCCAAGTACGGCTTCGGGAACGCCACCTTCCCCCTGGAAGAGCTCCTCCATCAGCTGCTCTCCGGCGCTGCCGGCCCGCGACGCCCACAGAGCGGCGCCCTCCCGCAGGCCCAGCGAACGCAGCAGCCGTGCATAGTCCAGAAACGCAGCCTCGATGAGTTTATGTGCAGCGACGGGTTAAGGAGGACACAGCACTACGTGCAAACACTCGAGGAAATTCTAAGGTGGCGTTTCAATATGTATAAACTGACCTAAAATATGCCTGTGCAAAACAAAAAGCGACCTAAGCATCATTGAGACCCAATGAGTGCTGTAGTGAGATTTCAAAAAAAGGATATTGGAAGAGTCGTTGGCCTCCATTACCCCAGATTTCAAACAAGCCTCAATGAAGAGGGCGGCGCGATCAAAGTACCTCATACTGCCAAGGCAGGTGGAAAAGAAAAGAAAAGAAAAGAAAGACACAGAAGGAGGTTAGAACATTAGCCATAAACCAATGCTTCACGTGTGATTATGAAGCATTCATCAACTCTTGCTCAGAAACCTGAGCAAGAGCTGTGGGGAAGGCAGAGTGGTACCAGCATTAGATTGATCAAAGGTACAGGGCAAGTCGCATCCTCAATACACAAATTTAGAGATTTTGATTTTAAAATCACAAGATGAAAATAAATCCAATTATAAAAAGCCTGACAACCTTTTTAAAAACTGAATCAAGCTCGTTTATCAAATATTATATAAAAAGGTTTTAAATAATATTCTTATCGCATGTAATTCATTTAAATAACTACAAATAGATAATTATTTAACTCAATTCTCTCACCTGTGCAGCATCTCTCCCACTTTGTAAAAGCAGCCCAGGGACAGCAGCACCAGGATGGCTTTGGATTTCTGGTTGACCTGAGGGGAGCACAGGTGCTCTGCCCAGCGCTTCAGCACGTCGGAGCCTTCTGCTGGGCTCAGGCGCACCTGGAAACCCAGAGATTCACACCGTCAGACAACAGGCAAATGTAGTGGGTCTTCTTCCGTCGACCCACTACATCAGCCTCCGATCCCAGAACTGCTGAGTTACCTTAGCGAGCCACGCCGCTCGGTTCCACTCCCCGTAGGTCTGCAGGTAGCGGCAGGCGTCCGCCGCCTTGTCAATCAGACACAACAACTGGACTCCCTCTGCAACAAAGTCAAAACAGTCCACAGAAATGTGTGAAGAAGAGACAAACCGCTGAGACTCACACTTTCTGCATTTGGCTCATTTAAACTGACAAAGCAGATAACAGGTTGTGATAATTACCTGCCAGTTTGCCATTAGCAATCATATTGGTGGCCACTAGCTTGATTGTAGACTGTGAAGGGCCCGAGGAGGTGATGGTGGTCACTAGGCAGGCTTTGAGTGAATCGCAGTAGTAGCTGGGGTTATCTGCACTCGTCTCCAGCAGCAACTGCACCGCCCGGTCGGTCTGAGAGACATAAGACAACACCTGAGGCAGGCAAGCACTGGGAACTGTGAGCGGTAACAATTTTAATCTGGTGTACACACTCAGGAAGGTCATGCTGGGTTGTGGACAGGCCTCTCTGCGCCAGATTATGATCCATTTACAATTAATCTGAGTGTATGCACGGTTGAGAAGTGGAACGCTGTTCTTTAAAGCTGGATTAAAACAAAACGGATCAGGCCTCACGTTGCAAACTATGTGAGAATTTAGAATCTAGATTCAGAAACTTTGCAATAGGAATCCTTAATGGCTCTCGCACAAAAATGAAGTCTGAGAACCGCTGGTTTAGGTGATGGGATGGTGTTGTACCTACCTGACCCAGCAGGAGGAGCTGGTCAGCACATTTCTTGGTGTGTTCATAACTGGACCTCTTCACCTCCTGCAAGTGAACTCGATCCAGCTGGAACTTCTGTTGAGTGAATCAAGTGGAGAAGATGACTTCCAAATATTAATGTTAAAACACTTATGAGTCGGAGAAATGTGACGAAATGAGTCATGAACTGAGTGAGACAACAGAGGAAACTACAGCACTTTGCAGAAAAACATAAGTCTGTAACATTTTAACATTTTGCTACTTCATAATCACAAACTTTATTGTCTTTCAGCTGGATTTGGGATCTTTTCTCAGTGGAAGATGAAGAAACAAGTAAAACTACCTGACGTGCCTCTCTTTCTACTGACCTGGAAGTAAGAACTCTCGCACAAAATGTCGTGGCAAATGTCCAGGTGGTTCTGAGACGGCGGCTGGGTTTCTTCACTCCCCCCTTCAGAGGTCACGCTTAGCTGACGAGCCTGGGCAAACAGCTGCAGGTAGTGGGACGCCACTGTCCAGAAGTTAAGGTCGGACTCATCCCCGAACAACCTAGAGTCAACCACAACATGTCAGACACGTTCAGGAGAGGAAAATCTCTCTCTGAAGGATTCTTCTGTTTTACAAGGAACTTTATTTTCTTAGTAATATGCTCACTAATGATTTGAGCTCCTATAACTTTTAATTTTCTTTAACTTATTCGTCCTTTAGCATCATTTAACATAGTGCAATCTGAAGATTAACAAAGACTTTACAAAGAAGGAGAACCCACCGTGACACCAGGAGGCAGCGCTGCAGAAGACTCAGCTCCGAGTCCTGAAGCACGCTCTTCATATCGCTGAAAAACCACACACACATTCAGCAGAACCAGAGAGGCTGTTTTTATCTTCCAGACCACAGAGTACACGCTGCTTTTGCGGCTGCAGCTTAGAACTAATTTAACCTGAAAGGCAAAACTTCATTTACCAAAAAACTTCCTGCAGTACATATTGATAGAAAGACACAAACATGTGAATCTGAGTATTTGAATTCTAACTTTCAGGCTACAGGTCCAAGTGTTAAAACTCTCATTGGCATGAATGTCACGTCAATGTTTGTCCTTTCTGTATGCATTGGAGCCTCTCGCTTGTTTTTGGTGCCTGATGTTAAACTTTTTTATGGCTTTTCTATAATCGTACATACTTAAATGTACACACACACATACGCAACGATTACATAACTGTCTCCTAGCAATTTATAGAGGAAAAACAAACTGTTTTGTTGCCAAAAATAAGTTTCTGGCCGGATTCTGTGTGGATATCTGAATAGTCGTCTTGGCAGGACTGACCGCTAAATAAAGTCCAGTCCAGTCAGAATTAGTCCAGAAACTTGTTGACCTTGATAAAGCACATCCATCCAAATGTTAGGGAGGCTGTATGTATATTTTTAAGTCAAGTTCAGCACCAAGTTCTTGTTCTTAAAAACAATTTAGGTCACTTTTTGCATAACCAGTCGACCCAAAAAAACAAACCAATAAAAGCACAAAATTATGGACATATAGTGTTTGCAACTTTGAGCCAAGAGTTAAATAGTCTAGTATGTTAGCAATTGTACGAGCCTTTAAAATCCACCAAAAGGACACATGAAACTTACTTTGACAGTGAGTTGAGCTGCTCCTGGATCAGGCCTTTAATCTCCACTTTTTCATTGTAATCTCTAAAGTGGGGAGATCAAAGAAAGGAAAATGGCTATCTTGGTGTTTTCCTGAGGTTAAATGTTGCATAATCAGAATGAACGGAAACCTGACAGTGGAGTCGATTACAATCAAAGACTAATAGATATGCTGAGGTCAAGTAGTTCCCTGATTCATCTGTGAATAATAAAACTGAAACGTAATGATGCACTCAGCACTTAGGAAACTGCCAAAGGGGGGAAAAAAGAAAGAAATAAATTCAGTTGGACTTTATGCTGACATGTAAGCTTTTTTTAATGATCAGATTAAATTCTAAGAAAATTTCTTCTTAATCCGAATTATATTTTCCCTTTTTATTTGGATGAAAATGCTACCATTACAGCTGGAGAATAATTCCAACAAACTAAAGACGGTGTCAAGTGTGGAGCATTAAAATGGAGGACAATACCAATTTAAAACAAAGTTGAACCAAAACAAGTAGAAATCATTTTCTTCTCTGAGTTTACATCAGTGGTTTCCAAACGTTTTACCATGAGGGCCCAAAACCTTCTACTTGAAAGTTATTGGTGGATCCACAAAAATTATATTTTTCTACATAAAAAAAATTAAACTTAACTTCTTGTGCTTGTTCTGCTATTATCTGCTCAATAATAAACTAAATGGCTACATTAAGTAGCTACATGTCTTCCACAACTGTTATTACACGACTTTCTTTTTGGTGTCTTCCACCCATGTTTGTTTTTGTGTAAGAGTGGATGTTTGCGCTGCGGAAACCTAAGAAATACTTTGTGTTGTGCCTAACAATTTATTTGAAGATTTAATGTCTTCCTAAAACATAAAAGTAGTGTCTATTTGCATATTGCTAGTGATTGCAGTCAAAATTGCTTTATTATAGAATCATGGGTTGCAGAAAATTACTTAGAGGGCTGTAAATGACATTCCTGATTTATATGATGATGATGATGATGATGATGATAGTGTATTCAGCCACAGAGACTTACACCTGAGTGATGTCCATAGTGAAGGTCCCTGACCAGGGCTGCAGGAGAAGGAAAGCCTTAAGAGTGAGGGCAGCCCGGGGTAGCAGCAGGGAAGGACACCACACCGGGTCTGTGAGAAAAAGGAAGGAGATGTTAATCCATTAACACACCAGAATGTGACACAGTGTGAAGTGCAGCTGGGTCCTGAATGACCAAATCCTCCTTTTAAACATTTCAACTTCACTTCTTCCCTTAGCGTTTGCCTTCCTCACCAGTCAGGTCCTGCTCATCCATGCGGTAACTGGCCGACTTCATGGCCATCTCCAACACTCGGACGCAGCCGTCGTCCGAAGCCAACACAACTTTATCTGATGTGCACCAGTCGATGTCGAGGATGCGGTAGTTCACATTGCGTCCAAACCTCATACTGCTGACCATTTGGACCTTAAAAGAATTAGAAACACAAATATCAAATGCATTTTTAATTCATTAAGAATACATTAAAATGTTATTTATTTAACCGCTTTCACATTTGTAGCTTTTTATTTTTTTTTTGCTTAATAAAATAAATTATCATTTGAAAATTGATTTTTGACACCAGTAAGAAGGGCAAATACTTTTCGGAAACTGAATCTATATGGTCCAAAGTTAATAATCAAGCAGTTAATCCCAATGTTGTTTCAGCTGTACTGTGATAAGTGTAAACAGGGCCTTACCTCTTTGGTGTCCCAGACTTCTGCTCCGTCTGTGTACATGACCAGCAGCTTTTGGTTCCCCTTACCAGGAGCGAAGCGGATCTTCTTCACCCAACCCCGATGTGTCGGTATCCCTCTGAGGAAAACCAGTTTCACATATTGAACCGGTCCTGCTACTTCTTTAAACATAAATGTCTAGCCAAAAAAATAAAGAAATCGACGAGGAGAAAGAAGTCGTATGCCACTTCTTGTACAAAACGTATTGTACAAAAAGTCTGTCCTGTTCAAGAAATGTCTTAAAAGTCGGCAAAAGTGTTTCATTTGAAAGATGATAACAGAGAATTTATAAGCAGAGTTATCTGCACTGGCAACATGCTTGGACAGCCAGGGAGCCAGAAAGGATTCATTCCTCACAATGGAAAACATGAGATGCAGAGCAAAACTACATTTACTTCCAAACATCCGGGACTTTTTTCTTTGTTGTTTTACCTGGACAGTCGAGCTTTAAGGTCCCAGAAGTTAAGATTGCCATCCACATCTCCAAGCACCAGGGTGTCGCCTTTCCAGGCAATGCAGGCGATGCTGCCCATGCTACCCTGCATGGAAGGAAGCGCAAAGGTTTACCCAGAGCTTCAAGATGCATATCTCAAAAATTTAATAAGCAAAGATAACAAAACCCATGAAAGATGTTAGACCAGAAGTTAGTTTTAGAATCCTAGCTGCTTTTCTTTCAGGATTCTTATTTACTTTTCATAAACGAAGCATTAAGAAAAACTAGCTTTTAAATGTCCAGCGCACAGTCAAGTGTGTGTCACATCACAAAGACAAAGTAACTATTAAAAGATATGGCAAGAGAGCACACAACACAAGCAGTGAGAGAAGCAGAAGACTTATTGATAGCGGCTGGAAAAACCTGTAGTAACGATCAGATATGAAGCGTGGAAGAGACCTGGAGTGATAACTAAAAAATGTTACGACTCACGTCAGGAGGGATCCGTGCTCCGTCTTTCACCGTGTTGCCCTCCACAGTGATGTGGTAGACCTGGCCATCGGTGTCTGTGAACACAAAGTGTTCCCTGGCAGAGATGGCCTGGCTGGTCTCTGATTTGCTCTCAGCATCTTGCAGGAGACTGTAGGGGAGTAAGGATGAAATAAAGCTGTGATTTTGTGGTTAAAAAAAAAAACAAAAAACTTTTTGGTACTGCAGTCCAGAAATCAAGAGTAATCATTTATAATCATATTTCTTAAGCATAAACACACTACATGTCTATTTTTGCGCTTCCCTCTTTGCCTGCACTCAATATCCACACCATCCATAGTGAAGGTCTAATCTAATAATAAATTAGATTATTGAAAAGCCCATTAACTTCAAGAATTTTATCACTATGTGATACATTATAGATCAATTACACAACAATAGTTGCTTGAAAGCTTTTATTTCTGTTAAATATAATGATTTTCCACTTACAGGTAATGAAAACATACTATTTAAAATAAAATATCACATCAGACCAATGAAAAAAAGACTTATTTTAAAAACAAAAATGTATCCTTCATAAAAAAAACGTATGTTTAATACCTGCTTAAATGTTATCTTCAAAAGGTACGTTGAATCTGACAAACGAGACTCATCGGGATTCATATTCTCATTTACTGCATACGAGTGTTTACATGTTTAAACAAAATCAATTTGCACTTATCATTACGCTAGCATCCTGGCTGTGGCTTCAATTTAATATCATTGATTTCTTCTGCAGAGTGTTCTAACCACGGAAAAATCAGGAACAAATTGATGAACTTTCAACTCTCACCTGATGACTGAGGACTCAACACTGCTCTGCTCTGCGTCCGACACGGTCTGCCTGGCCATGGCCTCCCTTGCTGCCATCTGCTTTTTCTTGAGACTCTTCAGGTTGTGGGAGGGAGACCATTCCTGTTAAAATACACACCATCAGGTCTCAAGTCTCTAATAACACTATCAAACGTATGCCGTCTTGTACGCCTAACGCTGTGCTGCTGCAGGGTTTAAATTCATATCAAGTCGGGTTTTTTTTACTTCTCTTGAATCGGAATTTTTAATCATTTTCTTTTTCGTAACATCTCTTCAAACTAGCAGTGACCGTTTTCACAACTGAATTGCTGTAAATTATGTTTTGGTAATATAAATAATAATGAGATGAAATATTGTTTTTAATAAGAGGAAGAAAATGGATTGATGGAAGGATGAATTCAGGTTTTAATTTTAAAACATGAAAAAAGAAAGAAAGGATTACAGTTTGCACTTTTTTTTCCCACGCGAAGCATCTACAATACTTAAAACTAAGACATCATTTCAGTTATGTTGTAATGTTACTTTAACACAAAAACTGTCGGAATAAGAAAAGGATCCAGATTTCACTAATATGCAAAACTGTGGTACCAGCGCAGTGACAGTGGGGAAGCTCTTGGCCATTTCTCGAAGAAGTGTCCCTGTCCTGATGTCCCACAGCTCCAAGGGTTTGTCTCTGAACACCACCACCAGGTACTGCCTGAGGACGACAAACACACATGTACATCTCTGACCTCAAATGACAGACATTTAAAAACTCCTACTGGTTGACCTAGTTTTTCGAAAAGCAATTATGCTTCATAATGTTGCTGAAGCTCACTAAGGGCTGACGTCTTGTAGCTCTCTTCTGGTCCACCAAAGCAGTCCAATCACATGTTTACACTTCAATGCTCAGAATATTTTGAATTATTTTCTTTAAATCCTTTTCAGGCAGATTTATGGTTGTGCTTTAGATTACGATCGTCTTACACAACCTGACTTTAGAAGAGTTTTGACCATTCAACAGGCAACGCCACACTTTTCTCTATAAGACTTTATTAAACCTGAAGTTTAAGATGCACTAATTATTTCAACAAAAACCTCTTAGTCAGCCAAATTTTCCTCTTTATACTAAGACATTCTAATGTATGTGTATTAGCTAGTTATTTGTTTAGTTTCAATTGGGAGGAGGTCAACACTTACTTGAGATGAGACACTTTAATCATTTCGATGGGCGGCTCATCGTTCCCTCGCTCACCTCTGAATGCAAAGCATCGGCCTAAAACACACAGGCAGAAAGAGAGAAGACAGATAATGAGATTAAGAGTGTGTGCTAAAGAGGAGCTACTGAGGAAAGAACAAACAATGTTTCCTCATACATCTAAAACAATTGTGTCATCTAATTTTCCTGATAAAAAAGCTTTTTCTGCCATTTCTCTTGCTGAAGTTGCAAGGGAAACGAGTGCAATTTAATCTGCAACTTGCTGTGATTCTTACTCCGCTTCGGCAACTTTTCACCCATAAAAGACAAAATTATTGAAAACATCAAGATGGCCTTCTCAGCAAAATAAGAACGTCATTCAGGGGTGCGCTACTACATTTCCTGATTTGATTCTGCAAAAGACAATTTAGAAAGCAGCTTGTTTAAATGGTAAAGTTGAAGATTTTCCTGAGGTGCATTACCTGGTTGCCTGAGGATTATAATAGGTGCACAAAAAACTGAAAAAATTTGCTAGATCTATAGTACTTACTTAATAAATTTGAACATCTTTTTTCTAGTATTTCAAATAAAAAAAAGAAAAAAAAAGTAGAATCACTACATAGTAATACTATTCATGTATTTATTTTAATTTTGAGTAATAATTATGACATACAGCTTTTTGCAACCCAGAGATCAACTTAGAATATAGAAATGTGATTTTTCTAAAGGTATGCCTATCTGCTGTATAGCATAGAGCAGTGTTTCTCAACCCTGGTCCTCAGCGCCCCCCTGTCCTGCATGTTTTAGGTGTTTCCCTTCTGCCACACACCTGAATTGTATCTCTGGGTGATTAACAGGCTTCTGCAGTACTTGATGGTCATGCAATCATTTGAATCAGCTGCTTTGCAATAGAGGCACATCTAAAACATGCAGAGCAGGAGGGGCAGTGAGGACCAGGGTTGAGAAACACTGGCATAGAGGGATGTTGCTCGCTAGACCTCGTGACACACGGACAGAGAGACAGAAGCTTGATGGTTTACGCTTGTAAAGTTAAGATGTTCAGATGAAAGAAACATTGCCATAGCAACTCCCTTGTAAACTCTTATTATTAATCCAAACACTGAACAGGTAAGACTTAAAGAATCCACTTCAACATCTACTCATGCAGCTTTATTACACACCACGAATGGAAATAAGAAGACAAAGATTTGAGTTATTATTAATTTTATTTTAAATTTAGAATAAAGAAATCAAAGGTGGAAATGCAAGGCTTAGCTACACACTGTGTGTTGCTTACCAGTAGGAAGGTCAACATGCTGCAGCTCGTTTCGCACCAGGCCCATGTTGTTGGGGGAAGAAGTGGCAAAAGATAGAAAGCTGGTCAGACTCACCCATTCGAGCCCCCTGTGGGAGAAAAGCCATCATGTAAAGACAGTTTGCTTCATCAGCGCTTCTTTGAGCAGGTGGAGCGTAGCGTTAGCTGATATTAGCTTAGCATAATCTGCTTTCCTTTCTAATAAGAAGTGCATCTGAATCAACTCTTCTGTATTTTCTCAAGGACTCATTTCTGTTCAGTTAGTCTCATGGTGAACCTGGTTCCACTTCAAGTTTCCTGATAAAAGAGAGAGGTTGCGTTGCCCAGGCAACACCTGTATGCTCAGGATGAGTAATTGCTGCAAAGTCAACGACTCAACACAATTTACTGTATGTAGATTAACTATCTTATTTTTACTAACTTAACTAAAAGATCAGTAAAAATCTAGGTTTTAGGATTTAATTATAAGTTATCGGTTCTGAATTCATTTGTCATGTAAAGTCTTTGGAGATGACCTGCATTGCAAAATGGTGCGATACAAATAAACCAAATAGAGCAAAATTGAAAATGTAAAATAACTTCATGTGCTTTTTCACCACTGGCTTGCGGTGGTGGGACTCTGGATAAAAAATGAAAAGTTTTTACCTGACTTCACAAGAGTGTACACTGAGTTCTTTGTGCAGAAGACCACTGGTCAGGTTGTACACCAGTACAGACCCATTGCTGGTGCCTGAGATCAGGAAACAGAAAAAGAGCAGCACATAAGAAACATGACTGACAAAGAAAAGTCACAGAGTTTCTTATTGTCACGACATCTAGATGCATGTCTTGACTGTTTTAGGCTCCCTGAGATTGGTGCAGGGTGATCTGTTGCAGGAAACAACACATTAACTTCACCGATCAACAAACCCAACCTGCTTAAACTCCCATGTGACATCTGATCCAACGAGAAACTCCAGCAAGGTTTAATAGTCTCTTTTTTCTTGTCTCTGGCAGAGCTGTACTTCATCTAAAAAAAGTACAGCTCTTGTGTGTGTGGATGTGTGTCTGACATAGGGTTGTAACAATTCTTAAAATTTGAGGACCTTGATTTGTAAAGTTCCTAGAGGCAAATTATCTGCCTCGAGTCTTCGTTAAATTATGTTTTGCCATTTAGCATGTTGTGTTCCGCTAAGATGCTCATTTGATTTGCACAACAATCTCACTTCCGCTAATGAGACGTTGATGAATGGACAGAAAGAAGCGCCGCCAAGGAGGAGACAAGAAGTTTAAATCAAAAAAGTTTTGATTAGGACGGCATGTTAAGCAATGAAGTGTTTCCCTATTTAAAAAACGGAATAAATTGGCTTCCTACTATCAATTTTCTCTTTCATATTTTTCTAGCTTAAGTAGCTACTACAGAACAGGACAAATTTTTATTTGATGACTCAATTAATCATAAGAATAATTAATAAATTACTGAAATAACTGTTCACCACAGGCCTCGTCTTGATGCTTTCCTACCCACCTGCCGCCAGAAGAGGCTGATAGTGGCTGATGTTCTTGGTGGTGAGAGGTGGACACATGCGGATGGCAAACGGAGGAAGCGGCAGACCAGACAGGAGGCCGGTGAGCAGGAACTTCAGCTGGACCTCCTGCTGGTTAGAAGATGGAGGAGGAGCCTCACCAGCAATCAGCGTCTGACCTGGATAAATTATACAGAAGCCATTTCTTTTTTTTTTAAAAAAAGCTGAATTTTTTTGTACATCCTGCATTTGTATTCTCTTTTTTTTTAACCACAATAGACAAAAAGTGAAAGCTACATGCTATAGACAGAGAAAATTTGGAAGAAAAACTGTGATTTCTTAAGTTTTATTGTTTTTTTCCCCTTAAAAGTCAAGAACAAATAAAGTTTATTAATTACAACAGTGGTTTTCTATCCTGGCTCAATCCACTGTCCTTCATGTTTTAGATGGGTCTCTGCACCGGCACACGATTCAGATTGAATTAACTCCCCATCAAGTGTTTGTTGACAATTTAAATTCCATCTAATTGGCTTCTATCAAAAAATAAAACTGGTTTCCTTACGTAATGAAAATAAAGCAATCAAAACAGACAATGAAGCTTTAATGACCGTTATCAACATCATATAAAATACTGGATGCAATGTAAATAAAAATAGCAGCAGAGCTAGTAGTTTATAATGAAAAATAACTGTAAATTTGCTAAATTTCCACTAGTTTTAAATAAATGTACTTCAAATTACTAAAAGCATTCTTCAGCAGTGTGAACAGTGACGTTTCTGCTTTAAACATCAAACTGCCTCTGGTTTGACATATCAGATGGTGATGGTGGTGTTGTGTATGCTCTTACTGATCATGCTGTTGAGAGACAGATCCTGGATTCTTTTCTGGTTTGGACCCAAAGGAGCTCCACAAAACGACACGGGGGAGTAGAGAGGCGACAAACCAGAACTGAGGAGGAAGAACATCAATCAAAAATGATTTTGTTTGTCTTTCTGCCAAATGAACAATATTTGTTTTTATTAGTCTGCTGATCCACTGAGCAAGAACAAAAGGTCAAAGATGAAAAATATCTGGTTAATACAACCCCAGCCCAGAAAGAGAAACAAAATTATACACAGAGTTCCCACAGTGGAAAGAAGAGTTCATTAACCATAGTAAGACTCTGCAATTCCCCACTGCAAAGACTTGACAACAACATTTTAGATTATTTATGTTAAAATAGAATGACCTCTTAATATACCAATCAAACATAAATTATTCTGTAAAAAATAGTTCCAGCTTTTGCCTACCTTGGATTGACAACCGACCGCCCAGTGTGCGCTTTCAGCTCCCACAGCATGACTCTTCCATCGCTGACCATGAGGGCAGCTTTGTTCTCGTTCACAGGGCAAATAACCATCCGGTACGGCCGGACCGTCTTAGTGACTCTTATGGCATCGCACTGGGAGCGCAGGTCATAAACAAGCTCCTGGACACTCTGTTCTGGGTCTGTTGAAGGAAGAAAATGAACATTTTGGAAGAAATTATGAGAAGGAGATTTAAGCAGAAAGATGTCCAAGATGGAGAATGGCTTAGCATCCAGGAACAGTGGATCAAAGACACACAAGAAGTACATACAAAGGTTAATTTCAATGCAGTATTAGCTGGAGCAAGAATGCATGGAAGATATCCGAGTAGAAAATGACTGATGCGAACGTTGTGTGAGAAATTAGGTGTTGAAGTTCCCGTTTCGATACCTGCTGCTTCCTCTTGTGCAGATGTTGAGCGGCACACCCGCAGCGTGATGCAACCGTTCTCATGCAGACAGTAGAGGGCGTCGCGCTGAGCGCAGGGAATTACCTGAGGAAGAAAAAAATGGTTTTCTGATCAAGTTTAATTAAATAGTAGAACAATGTGTAATTTGTCCATTCAAACACAAACAAGCTAAAATGCAAAACATGTAAATAGTACATGAAATATGAATTAAGCCCTCCTATGAATTTTATACCATTTTAGAAAACATTTCAAGAATTTTCCTAAAGTCGTCGACAGGTTCTAAATATTTGAATACGACACATTTAACTTGTTGGGTTTTATTATTTTAATGTTCCACAAATCATAACAACATAACACTGAAGTCAACATCTAATTTGGTAAATGTAAATAATTATTTTACCATTCTTTTGAATCTGGGTCAACTTAAATCAACTCAATGTCTGCAATAATAATAAAACATCCTACCCTTATTATTGTAGCTTATTTCAAGTATCACTTGTAATCTGTGATGCCCTTACTTTCTTTGTGAAATAATTATTTACTTGCACACCAGATCGTAGATGAAGAACCACAGATCCAATTTAAAACCCAAAATTAAGCAAGTAAGGCTTAAAGTTGAGAAATATTTTTATGGGTTTTTGTCTATGGGGTTTGTCATTAAATAAAAAACTGATGTGGCAAATCAAACATAAAAAAATGACTGTAGTGCCAACACTAGAACATAATAAAACTGCCACAAAGAATACGTAGCGATGAAGGAAACTCGAGAGAGCGCAGCATTCCTGTGAAATCTCATGTTGATCCATAGAGATCATTTTGTCAAACTTTTCAGGGTTAGCGTATGCAGTCCCTCACCTGGGTAAAGGGGACCCCCGAGCGCTCAATGGCCACCACGCCCACAGTCTGGCTGAGCTCCAGGTCCAGGATTAAAATCTCTCTGGGATAAAGCAGCAGCATGTGGTTCCTTTTGGACGGCAGGTAGGAGAGCTGCAGACAGTCGTTCAGCGTCACCGCCTCTGCACTGCAACATCGCACCGCAGGAAGGAAATAAGGTTAATTATTACCCTGACTTTTCCATCCATGCACTAGAAGACTTGACAATGACATAGAAAATTAAAATTACTGGAAAGGCATTGTATAACCTTTGAACATTTCTTTTTGCATTTTATCACACTAAAATCTCAAACTTTAATGTATTTTCGGGGATTTTAGGTCCAGGTGCTGTATTAATGCACATTCCTCTACTTAAGGAAAGGATTTAAACCTGGTTGATCAGTTTACTAAATTAACTTTACGATGTTTTCTTATAATTCATTCTCTTTTAAAGTCACTGTTACCATGGACGCGTGCCCATGAGCAGTGCTGACAAGTAGTCTCACTGGGAAACACCAGGTTAACTGAAGGCCAGGGGAGAAACTTACGTGGGTTTTTCATTGGTGATGAGCACTTTGACTTTATTAAGGGCTTTCTTGGCACCCGTGGGTGCAGGAGCAGCAGCAGGTGCAGGCTTGGTGTGTGCTGGGCTTGCATGAGGACTGGCAATGTACACCTTTTTCCCAGCACTGCTGGGTGGTTTGGAATAGGAAAAATCTGTGATGAAAACGATTCCTTCGCTGGTCAGCACTGCCGAGAAAGAAACAAAATAAATGATTTAAAATACATGATGTTCGGACTACTCCAAATCTGTTGGAATCAAGTCTTCCTGTAAGTTTGCATCTGACACTTTTTGAAATGTCAAATATTTGTCAGTCGTACTTTTTCCATAAAAACATGGCAAAACAAAAAACAGAAATTTTACCAGCAGTTTCATAGTTAAAAGTATGACTGAAGACAATGTTGTTGTTGCACAACAGCCTTATGAAGAAGATGTTCAGGGTTCTCTATAATTGTTGGGATTTCATGAAGAATCCTTCTTTGTACCATAATCTCCAGAGGTTCCACAGTCGTTCCCAAAACAGAGGCAGCCTTCTTTATCAAGTTGAGGAGCCTTTTATGTCCCTTTCTCTGATGTTGCTACCCCACAACATCAGAGAAATGTTGGCAGAAGACAACAAACTTACACCTTCTTGCTACAAACATGGAAGAATCTAAGTTTCCTCAACAAGTACAGTTTGTTCTATCCTTTCTTGTAGATGGTTTTACTACTGCAACTCCAGTCCTGAAGTGAACAACTAAAAACAATGCCATTATTTGACCTACATGCCATGTTGGACGGATCAAAAGGGTCGAAGGAAAAGGAGAGGATATTCTCAGCGTAGCTCTTCTTCCACAGCTTGGTTCCTGTGTCTCCATTCCACAGAACGATGTAGTTAGGAGGATGAACGGCTAACAGCAGGTCACGGGACGCATCCTGATTCCACAACCACTCCAAATCTGACAGAAAAACCGCGAGGACAAAGAATTGAAGAGCAGCAGGAAAACAAACAGTGCTTCGGAGAATACAAACAATAGAACAAAAGTTTGAGGGCTCTCTCTCATGTGGTGGATGGTAAATGGCTGAGTCAGAGCTTCATGATTAGTTACTTCAAGATCCTCACCCTGAATAGGTTTGGAATGCTCCTGGATCTCACAGTGAGCTGTCCCACTGACCACGTCCCACACTATGATCTTCCCAGATGCGTCTCCTGAGGCGAGCCGCAGACAGTAGGGAGAGCTCAAGTTGTGGTAGTAATTTTCTCTTGACCATTTCACCTACAAGCACAACACACAGATTTTGACTCAAATACTTAAACACTTGCAACATGTTGAGGAAATAAGTTAATACTTGATTTAAAAAAAACAAAAACAAAAACAAAAAAAACAAAAAAATCACAATGCTGCAATTTTTCCCTTAAAAAAGGAGAATCGCAAATCACTCAAGTTCTTGTTTAAATTATAACTTAACTTATTTCATTTTGACTTTATACTGCATCTAAATGTTTTAAAATTAACAACTTAACTCATTTTACTTAGGAAAACTCACCTTGACAACATTTGCTTTGTGCCTCTCAAGGACCTGGATGGTCTGAGCAGTCTTTGGATCCATTATAAGAATACTTGAGTGACATCCTTGTGCTATTAGCCCCTGCCATCCCCTGTAAGATATGGAAAATAAACAGAATCGATGGAAAAAATAAATAAAAACAACAAAGTCTAGGTGTATAAAGACAGGTAAACCATATGTGACTTTACAGTTACTTGATGAAGAAGGTCACATATATACACAAGAAATTACTATAAAAGACCTAACATACAGTGTTTTCACAGCTGGCTTGAAAATGTTTGAACATGTTCTATAGTTTTATTTCAGCCATGTCTGCATTATAGTTAACTACTTTCAAGGCTATGTTAATAAAAACATTAGTTGTTTGTTTGTTTTTATTTTAATTGACTTCAATATTTAAAAAGTCAAGGTGCATATCATATCAATAAAGGTTGTTTAAAGTACAATCATGCAAATAACAATGTTAGTCAATATTAAAATATGTTTCTTTTTATTTGTCTTTCTTATGCAAAGTTCTTCTGGTTCAGTGTGTTTGATTTTGTTCTCTGTCGTCACAGTCGGGGCAGATGCCATGTCATACTAAACCTGGTTTCTCTGTTACCACATATTTGGTCAAAAAGATTACTGTAAAAATCGTCAACTCAATGGAATCAGCTGTGATCCCTTAGATAGCATTTTAGCAGCTAGCATGACAAGTGACTTTCACTGTTGTATTTAATAAGGGTTTAATTGGACTTCATACAAAAACAGTAAATCTGGATATATCATTGGATCGGATCTGATGGGACTGCAATTCACTGCACTGACATGAACTGAGATTGTGTCATATTGAATTCTACAAATAGATATGAACTGGACTGGAATGGTGGGAAAATGCTTATAGTGAGAATTAAATAAGTGTATTTAATTGAATTTGTTTAGGTTCTATGAAATAATGGTAAACTCAGTGTCCAAAATATTTTACCATTTCATTTCCAAAATATAAAGCAGTGCATTTGTTGTAAACAGCATAAGCTGAATAAATTAACACAACGATGTCAGGTTTGACAACAACGAAGGAAAATCCCATAAGGTAGGATTCGCTCCAACCAAACCTAACGTCACATGACACACAAATGTCCTGCAAGGTTGCTTGTTGACACAATTCTGCATTGCCCACACGCCATGACACTGGGAGTTTTTCGACAGTAAAACCACCAATTTAGTCAAATAGTTTCAATAAAAAAATAACGATTTCATCTGACAGCCGCAATGTCATTAGCGACTGAATTAAATAGCAACACAGCAATTATGCTAACGGCGGAAGTGCAGCACTCACCAGTCCACGGCTGTTTTATTCTGCAAATTAAGCGTGCCAGTCAGCGTCCGAGCAGCGAGTTTGATGTTGACAGTGTAAGGAATCATTGTCAGCTATAAACCTTGATGGTACATTAACATTTATTAACTACCAGCTGCGAAAATTACTTCGCTTATGGATGTTCGGCTATGGTCTGAATTCTACAAGGAAGTGAATAGGAATTCCATAAACACAACCGTGCAGCAACAAATTCCACCGCAGTAGGGTTCCGCAGATGACGTTTTGAAACGTCACAAAATAATTAAAACTGATGTAAAACTAATTTATCTCAGTTTTTCAAAGGAAACACGGCATCCACTTTGGACTGATAATTTTCTAAACTATTTCAACAAAATAGTTTTTCTATCCACAATTAAACAGTACATGGGAACTGATAAGCAGCTATATTTTGCACAACATTTTTGGAGACATTTTCCTTGAAGGAAAATGTTACAATTTAATGGACTAACAATCCAAAATAATGTGTTCTCTTTGTCATTGCAAAAGACAAACATGTGAAACTGGATATAGAATGAGAATTATATTGCTTTCATCACATAAATGCAAGAATAGACATTTTCGATACCAAGTGTGACTGGACACTTTCCAAAAATGTACACTTTTTTCACAGATTATTTTTTCAAAGGTCTGGGTGATCATCAGTATGTTTTTGTTGTGAGTCTTCGTTTTTTAGTTAAGTGACAGATACATTTTAAGTATTATTTTGTGTCAGCAGTGGAATTGACCAAGGCTCTCTCCATGGTTGTCATTTTTTTCCAGTCTTATCATTGAATCTTGACCTGAGGCTACCAAGATCTTTAGATTTTGTTTTCTGTTCTTTTGTGGCCTTTTGTTGTTAATGTGCTCTTGGCTAATTTTGGCAGACTGACCACTCCTGGAATGGTTGTTTGTCAGCTCCATTTGTGAATAGTTGTTCTCACTGTGTCTTGAAATTGTAATTGAAAATTGTCTTGAAATTCTTTAGATCAGAGCATGATGTGTTACTTTCTGAGGTCTTTCAGCCCACTTAATGTTTCCAGACTTTTAAGATTTGGATCTGGAATAAAATCTTATCAGCTGTGTAAATGGATGATAAGTACTTTACTGACAAAGTAATGATTATTTGAAAAACTTATTTTTTTTTTTCAAATAAAAATGCTCATAAAAAATACTTCACATGCAAGCAAACAAAAAAACCCCAGCAAAACTAACAGTTTTTACTATTTCCAGCTGCTAGAGTTTTTCCCCTCATAAAAAAAATAAATTAATTAAAACAACTCTTCTATTGACACAGGCAGTCTCTGGAGTTTAACTGAGCAGCTGCAATCGCCAACACTCAAATGAGTCCATCAGGGAGGCTCCAACACAAACGCATCTTATTAGCTGCTCCAGATTGGCCATCCTGCAGCCCAGATGTATATGACCCTTTTGCGCCCCCTAAATGCAGAGATATTGTGATTAAAGCATGATTGGCACACTGCTTATTAATTATAATCTAGGACACATATGCACGGTGGTGGGCAGAGGGTAGGCAGCAGTGTGTGCCAGGCCGATGTCACACGGAGGCTAATTCAGGCTGACACGCCATCAAAGCATAGTCACACACACACATGCTGCAGCATTCCCCCGACACATGGACGTCACCTATAGGCAACAGAGAGAGGAGGTGAGGACAGAATGTTGCTCCCATGAAGGCTCCACAGCACTGCAACATAAAACTAACATCTAATGAAAACCAAAAAGGTGCAACTTTATGCACAGTATTTGAATATCTGCATATTTAATTTCTATATGCAAAGATTTGCCGCCATAAGTGTGCAGCTCTACATTACAATATAATTAGGTGACGATCAACCCATTCCAGCGCTGATTTGATGCATTGAACAACTAAATGCATCCGTTGTCCTTAATTTTCTACAGCTGAATAGAAACAAAACTGAAGTTATCAATCAATAGTCAGCACACAGCTTAAGTTATTACAATGAGAAACTGCTGAAAATAGGTCTGAGTCCATCACTACAGAAATAATTCAAACTTCTATTTTTTTCTGAACAAAAGAAAAATTGGCCGACTTTGTATGCGACCATTTCTTCTTTTGGTAACATTTGAAAGTTATGAACGACTGTGGGCAGAGTGGAAAAAAGCTGCTTAATACCTTTCCCCACCTGACTTGCACCATGATGAAGAGACAATCTGCTTCATTCATTTCACTTGCAGAGGTCATAACATAAGACCTGATCAGTGTGTGTTGATATCAACCCATATATCTATCTATCTATCTATCTATCTATCTATCTAT
>NW_006799981.1:919102-934614 GCF_000485575.1 Poecilia formosa | reverse complement strand
TTTTTTTTTTTTTTTTTTTTACACAATCACAACATAAAAATAGGTGTGAGGACAGACAGGAATAAAAAGGACATTTGGAAGTTTAAATTAAAGGGTCTCACAGGAAGCTAAGGACAATCTGTCATTTATTCAATTAGCTAACGAGGCGAGGGAGCCAGCAGCTCAGAGAGGATTGATGGTAGGAAAAACTTCTCTCAGCAGGCAACGCTTACTCAGGACTTTCACTCCCTTTGCTCTCTATTTGCCTCTCTAAGCCTTCTCTTTGTTTCAGAGGGATGGAGGTAGCTGGAGAAACAGTTTCAAGAAGATGATAGAAACGATACACTGGACTTCATATAAATTATTCAATATGTAGTGCCACAAAAAGTTTTTCCTCATTACTAGAATTTAAATCAAACAAAGATTCCCTAAGTAAATCCAAAGCAAATTTTGAAAGGATTTAATTCATCTGTAATAAACCATTCTTCTCCTATGTGGTGCTACTCTGATAGGAAAACTGACAAATGCTTTTTTATTTGCACCAGCTAGATTTGCTGCTATATAACCTTAAACCAAAGAATCCTGACGGGAAATGAGTTCCTGACCTTATGATCATTTCAGATCACTTCCTCCCTTTGGTTCACTGTCTAACTCACTGATAACTCAGTTTGCTTTCCTGCCTTAAACTAAATGATTGAGCAAAGATTTTTAAAAGCAATTTGAGATCTTGGAAATCATTATTATAAAATGAACATTTTCAATGCTTTTGTGAGTCAATTCTGATTGACAAAGACATAAAAACTTCAAAATATGGGCTACTCATTGTTTTACCATGTTTCTTCTTCCTGCTCCCTTTTCACTTGTGTATAGTAAGTGTTGCAAGAAAATGTATTTGCAAATTAGTTATTAAATCAAGCAAATGTTAAATCAAGCAAATTAACTGATTGATTGATTAAAAAAAACAAAAAAAACTTTGGATTTCTGAAAATTAAGAAAAAATAATTCTCGGTTTTTATATGTCTTGCCTTTTGAGCTCTATGTGTCTTTAAATTGCTAGTTAAACCAGCTGGTTTAATCCAATTTGCATTACAGATGTTAAATATTGAAGAATGGTTCAAAGGTGTAAAACTTTTTTTCTTGGAGTTGCAGATGTGACTTCGTCGTTCCCAGTCAAGTAGAAGCCATTAAATGGACACAGATAAAGACCATGCTGACTGGAGAACGGTGAACTATGTGTCCCTGGCCGATGAATGTCAAATGAAGCTTATTTTAGCAACAGTCCAGTGATTTGGGGTTGATGTGCCGACTTCTGCCCTCATCACAACCCGACATTCAACATGACATTTTAGGAGGACATCCGTTTCCACGACTGCTAAAGGTCAGCTCTGTTATTCTGTCAGCAAGATGCCACCAACTCTGACCATGAAGATGGAGGCCAGAGGAAGTAATGAAAATCAGCATGGCTTCCGATGCATTTTACTGTCGACTCATTTATTAATGTAAGTAATAATTTTTTGCAGACAGTCCCAATAATTCTGGCACCCAAACAACATTAGTCAGTGAGACAGGTGACTTGAGGAATGTTAGATTTAGAGTTTCCAAGTTTCCTCCCATCTGTACCAGTGTGGAAAAAGATCCAGCAAAAAGTGACATAGGAACGAGACTAGTTTGATGTTAGGAAAGTAAAAAAGGCAGCCATGAAGAGGATTAGGCTTCTCTCACTTCAGTGTGAGGACTTACAAACAAACAATGGAAAAACTTCCAGAGTGCTTTCAAACATTTTCCTATATTTAGCTTATTTATTTTATGGACAAGGTATCACGGTGGGGAAGAACCGAAATGCAGACAGGCAAGAAGGAACAGGAAATGTACATTTATCTTTTTAGGTGAAGAAATTAAACTACACAAACA
Source organism: Poecilia formosa (assembly GCF_000485575.1). Lineage (NCBI taxonomy): Eukaryota > Metazoa > Chordata > Actinopteri > Cyprinodontiformes > Poeciliidae > Poecilia > Poecilia formosa. The sequence continues at coordinate 932,724 of NW_006799981.1, read as the reverse complement.
CAATGTTTTTCAGCCATGAAAAGAGCTTATTAAACAGTTTATAAACTGCTAACACTTAGGAGTTCATGAGCTCATAGTGTGTAAGAAACACACATTAGTCATTTTGGCAGCAGGCTCCAATTTTAGATTGGTCAAAACAATTAAAAAAGTCAAACACAGATTGAACAGAGTACACTGGTACTTGTAAAGACAATTCTACTGTATAAATAATTGTATTATATGGCTGAAAGTGAACAAAAGCTGCATCTTGACCTTAAAAAGCAATGACCTTGAGAAACACCTCTGAAATTGTTGTAACTACAAATAAGGATGGCTGTTGTCTTAGGATATTATTCAACGTTAAGAAATATTGAGGTGGATAGGGATGCTTAGAAAAGATGTTTCTTGGCTGAACCTGAAATGCCTTGGTCTCTGGTTCGCTGAACTTGGACCAGAACTTGGATTTGTTTCTTTTTTATTATTATCTTTCAGTGCCGTCTCATTCCCTCCTCTTCTCTCTCTACCCCATTCTCTCAGTGCAACCTTCAATCCCACTCATCCACCTTTCTTGTCTCCCTTACGTCACTCGTTCCGTCTCTCATTTCTCTCTGCATTATTTCCCCTGCTTTTCCTTTTCCTCCTGTTCTCTCCCTCCCACCATCTCCTCCTCTGTAGTCCTGCTGCGTTCCTTCTTTATTTACTGCAGAAACTGCAGAGTTTTCCAGCGCACCCCGACACTTTAGGCTCTGATGGATAGGCCTGCCAGCGGACAAGTGTGATAAACGGTGAGGTGATGGATAGATCTGCTGGGGCAGTGGAGACATCACAAAAGCACTTTCGCTGTTTCACAGCTCTCCAACAGGCAGCAGGAGGGCCTGAGGGCAGCCATTTTGTGCCAAGCCAAGGGCCCCTAATGGAGGAGCTCTGGTCTAATGAGGCCATGTGATTAGACAGCAGAAGGACGGGGGAGTGACAGATGTGGGGCTGGTAACTTAACTCAAACAGGAAGAGTGTGACTTTGCTATGGTTGTGGAATGAGGGTTGAACAGGGACGCAGCAGTTATGGCTGTTGGCTCACATTAAAAACTCCCCTCTCAAAATCCAGACAGTGCCTGTCCATTTTTTGTTGTTGTTTGCTTGTTCTCCCTATGTGGGAGTAGGATTTCTCCAGATACTCTAGTGTCTTCCTACGGTCCAAAAGCTTGCATGTTAGGGTAATTGGAGAATTTAAATTCCCCCTTGTTGTAAGTGTGTGGGTGAAGTGCTGTTTGTCTCGTGTGTATCCATGCTGTCAAGTGATGGACTTGCAAATTGGATTTGCTTAGATTTGTGAGCCCCTCTACATGAGGTAAAACTATAGAGTATCTTTGGTCGTTGGCCCATTTTGCAAACACTAAATCAATGTAAACAATGATGGATCAATCAATAAATCAGTGTGTGACCAAAATCACTAACAATAAAAAAGGGAAGCATATAGTGATTGGTACAAGTATGACATGTGTGTCTCCAATCATCAAAAGGTGCAGTCCGGTGTTTCATTTTAATTCATTTATAACCCAAATCTAAAAACAACCTCAGTTGAATGAGGTTGTAGCTCCCTGCAACTACAGGACAGAGTGGATATTCAATGGATATATATATAAACTTCTGCTTGAGAACTGATATGGCTTGAAGCTATTGCACAGCTTTAGTACAGCAACTGAAAACGCCATTTGTTTTTATAAGAGTCCAATGAATTGCTGATTTGATGATCTCACAGTTCTGGTGGAAGTATGTTTGTTTCAAATAACTTGTATCTTTAAGACCCCCTAATAAATGTAATAGTAGAGTCATAAAATATATTCTAAAATACACTAGAAACCACTGAAAGTTAGGTAATTTGGGTTTGACACTAAATCGACAAACAACAAAGTTAATTCCTATCCAGCCCAATTTATATAAGTTGCAATAATATAAGGATGAGGACAGAAAGGCATTGATCACCTTCTTAAAATCCTGATGTGGATTGAAGCTTGAAGAAATCTCTCTTGGCAAAGTTCAAGTGAGACTCAGATTTAAAATCTTTATCAGAAAAAACAGAGGTTGCTGATTGGTGGCTGGCAGAAGGAAGGTAAAGAGCCAGTAACTCTGTTGATGCCATCCTAGTATGTAGGCTGTCCAAAAATAATAGATTCATTTTATTTATTTATTTAATTGATTCTCGGACTTGGGACACCACCTAAACCTTCACAGTTGAATAAACATGACTGTGTCATTCATAGTTACTTATTGCTATTATAAAAGGAAAAAGTTCAACTCCAAGGTTGATCAATTCATCCTTAAGAGAAACAATTATGTTTCAGTTTATTTATTTATTTATTTATTTATTCATTTATTTATTTATTTATTTATTTGTTGTACATGTATTTTCAGAAAGAAAAAGAAATCTCAACATATTTTAATGTGTAATAGTTTGTACAAACTTCTCATAATAATCCTGTGTAAATACTCATTTAAGTTCTGATCCCCATTCGGACCAAGAAACATATAAATATGAGAAATAACAATCCAAGATCAAACCAAGTTATCTCTTATTGACCTCTTGCTTGTTGATATTACGTCCAGGAGTCACAAAAAACAACTTTAAATTGCTTGATTATCAGGTATTAAATGCCCTCCTTTAGCAGACAGCTCCATTTTGCAAGGAAAAACTAAAAACAAAACAAACAAAGTTACAAAGATGTGAAATGACACCAGCTCCCAAAAAAGTTCTTCCATTGAATAACTTATAAGGGGGGGTAATATGTGAGGACAGGTGAAAATATGTACAAAATGATTAAAGGTTTGATCAGATCTTGCCCTTGCTGTTGGTTTTACACTTAAAATGCCAGTTGGCCTTTCAGCATTGGTTCATGATAGATAGCATGAAGATCAAAATGGTGAAGTGTGCTGATCACTGGACTTTCTTTCTAACAACTTCATAACCTCATAACGCCATGGATACACATAGGTCACAGATGCCCTAAATAAAGCCAGGCAGGTTTGATTTATTAAACTGACAGCTCAACTATATGGATTGTTGTTGTTGTTGTTTTAGCTCACAAAGGAAATTCAATGGAATAGACAAAATGTTTGACTTAAAAGTCATGTTGTTTCAGAAGTAAATATGCCATATACTGGGGAAGTGTATGTAGACTTCTGAATTTAGAAAGGAAATATGTTAACTTGGGAGAAACCAGTCATGTCTATCATGTGTCTATGGTGTACTTAAATACCTGGTTTGACCGTCAAACCATCTGAATTTGTTTGTTTGCACTTCCACTTATTCTCCAGCAGAGGCTGCTGTTGTTCCATGTTCAGGTTGTGACGCTGCCACTTCAACACGGCTTTGACTGAGGAGTGAGTGTGAGTGTTTGTGAGTTTTAATTGCAGAGCTGAGACCAGTGCGACAGAGAAAGGCAGATCTTCTGCAGGTGCGATGACAGAAATATCAAAATTAAAATGAGCAACATGAACCTCAAAACAGTTGTAATTGCCTAATCCAGAGACAAGCAGAAAGGAATCCTTGGAAATTGGACCAGCGCTGTTTCTAATCACACATTGTACCACTAATAATGAAAATAATCACTTATCTATTCAATGGGGCAATCAAATTCTAATTTGGTTATTATCATAATCAATAAAGATTTAGCAGAGGGCCCAGCTGAGCATCACTGCAAATGAGCAGCTCCTTGGAGCTGCTTTAAGTCAGTGAAAAGCTGAAACTGATTTTCATATAAAAGTCACTCTCGTGGACACATCAGGATATTTTAGCGCTCAGGGCCTTTACATGTGACGTGGGGAGGGGGTACTTCTTAATAAATCGAAACTACGTTTGTGAGAAATGTGTCACTCCAACTGTCACCCGCCCTCGCCAGTTCCGCCTATAAAAAGACACTTTTCCAAACACCATTCTGATATCATTCCTGCCACTTATGAGATTGAATGTTTGTAATACCTAATAGCTCTGCTTACATGTGACGATCATAAACACGTCAGTCAGCTGACGTTTAATAGTGACGACTGCTTGGCTGCTGTAACAGGTAAACTACTATCAGTCTCCTACCGTTGGCTTCCAGGCTCTTAGCTGCCCACTTTAGTAAATAAGCAGAATTTAACTAGAATGCAGTTTACGGCTTGTGACCTTCTTTGTTCACCGGATGAACCTCTTTAAGCACTGCATCACGATGAATTCACACTGGAGCCAAAGCCAAACCAGTACCCTACTGATGATGCAGAGGAATTTTAATCACCACGCTTACTAAGTGTCCATATAAAGACTCATAAACAACACTCAAACTTTTTTATTTATTTATTTATTTCAGTTCAATTTAGTGTTTCGTTGTGTTTTGCTTATTTGGTTCTGTTCAAAACTGATTAAAAAAACTAAACTAAAAACAACTGAAATAGCAGTTAGGCTAATTGTTTTGGTGTTCTTGTCTTCCTTTGACCTCGAACCTTAAATCATTATGAAGTTCTTCAGAAAACTATGGTATTAATTAAAACCAATTAAAACATTTTAACAAATGCCGGCTAATGGATGTCCATACATGGTGCAGCATTCACTCAATACTTTGTCGAGGCTAGGTTTGCATGAATGACTGCATAAATGCAGCATGGTAAGAAGGTAATATGCCTGCGGCTTTTCTGAGATGCAATAGAAGCTCAAGTTGTTGCTTCAATAGCTCCCTCCAGCGTGTCTCTGGTAACTCTCATCTTCATCTCAACAATACTTCAGAGATTATCTATGAGATTCTGCTCAGGCCAGTTTACTGGCTTATCAAGCATAGCAAGACCATGGTCATTTATCCAGGTATTGGTATGTAGTGAGGAAAGCTGTGAAGTTCTACTGGGGCCTCTGCTTTACTAGGGCAGCAGTTATCATGTAGAGTGTGCACCTTTTTCTACTCTTCTTTTTTCATCCACATTTAGCCAGTCCTACCGGTTGTAGGAGATTGGGTTCAATTCTTAACATTTCAATGTCAAAAATTCAGTAAAAACAGAAATTGTACAATATAAGAGAAAGTGAATTGTCAGTCTTCATTAACTGTAAGACATAATAACTATTAACATTAACTGAAATGAATATTTAACATACATCACATATGTTAAATTATGATTTCTATTTATTACACTTTTTAATTGAATTAGTGAAATTAAATAACTTTTTGATTGTATTTTAATTTATTGAGAAGGTCCTGCATATTGAAGCCTCAGTGCAATACCATGACAACAATAGTAACCCAATGGATTTGGTTGTCATTGGTTTCTGTAACTACCAACAGGAAGATGGTTAATTTAGAGTTGATGACATTCCCAGTTTGAAGTGTTTTCCCAGCTCCAAGTTCTAATTCCTGAAGCAAATGGGAAGCAGCAAAAGGAATGTATTGATTGAAAGAGAGAATAAGGTAGAGAATGTGATTTAAGCAACTGCTTATTGAGAAAAGATGGCCTGAAACTGGTCAGTATTGTAGACATTATGGGTGAGCATTTTAGCTAGGCAGTTAAAATGTTTGCCAGATACTTATTCTAGAAACACAATAAAAACATTTACTATTCCGACACCTTTCCTGTTTGTTTCTTCCTCTTAGTGTTGAATTTCCCCTTCTTTTCTCCCCGCAGCAACCCCGTTCCTCACCTGAGCGCTGGTGGAAAGACACACACAACGAGACACTGCCACACACACACACACACACACACGCACCCCACACATAGAGCCAGATGAGGAGGAAACTTTTTGAGGTTTCTAGCTGTGAAGAGAGCCGCCTAATTAAAAAGATCATGAATATTCATGAGACACTTGTACTGCTGCAGCTAATTACATATTCAGAGAGGCTCGGGCGGTCGCCGGAGATGGTGTGAGTAGCCTGATTCAACTCAGGCACTCTGACAACTCAATAAAACCAGAGCAAAAACGTTTCGCTTGTGCACATGTCATTGGCATGTGGACACAAGGCAAACCTGCTGACTCCACATCTACATTCATGTATCTGTAAATGAATAGAAACTCAGTGAATGATTTGGATTTTTTTTTTCATATTTTGCCTGAATCTTTGTTTCACTCCAATGCTTTGTCAACCTTTTTCCTTTTTTATGACTATTAAAACAGATTTATTCACTAATAACCATCACCTGGCATGACAGCATTGAGTAAAAATACCACATCTTCTGGGTATTTTCCCAAATTACAAAAAAGTATCTATATTTATTTATTTTTTTTTAACAAAAACACAACAGTTGTCTGTCAAGCAAGATCATCTAAGATTTTTCTTGGCATGTAAATATTGGGCCGGAAATGGAACCCTGAGGAACCCCACACGTCATCTTTGCTTGCTCAGATTGAAAAACTGCATGTTGTTTTGTACTTGAAAGTGACACGTTATCTGTTAATCAGCCATCAGAAAATGGACAAAACACTTATCTCAAAATACACATCCTTTCGATTTTCAAATATTACTGGACAAGCCTCCTTTTATTTAGAAATATGTAACACATAAAAACCAGGGGGAATGAAATAAGTAGTAAGTTTAGAAAAATTAAGACAGAAAGTGGAAAATAATGGGGGGAGGGATAAAAAAAAAAAAACAAGAAAGATGGAAAAAGCAGTGTTGGGAATTACAGTGCAGAGTCTGATGGGCTGGCTAATCACCACTTTGCCCTCCCTAATGTGGAGCCCCTGTGGCAACTGAACATGTTTTATTCACAAACTTATTACATCGCAGTCCACATCCGCTAATAACTGGCTGTTAGCGCATGATCTGAGTATGATGGAAACACATTCAAAACACCTAGATATAAACTAATATCGGATAATGGGATATAAAGGTAGGCTCCTGTGGGAATCAATATATTGGTTGATTGAAATACTAATATTTCATTTACCAATTTCAAAAATTAGCTACCTAAATTATATTATTTGATTAATTAACTACACAGTAATGTAAATATTAAAAAAGTATTCTTGAAAAAAATAGTTTGTGCAAATATTGGCATAAATGTCCGTTTTAAATCATGCCACACCATCTCAGTGTGACTTTAACTATGCCACTCCAAAACCTTCATTTTAACCCATCCAGAGGTTCACTTCATTGTACACTTTGGATCATTGTGCTATTGAACAAGCCAAGTATATTGGAGCTTAAGGGGACACCTTGTTTTTTTCTCATTTGATAGACAGAATAGTTTTAATACTTCCATAAACAAAACAAATCATGTGGCTTCACAAAAAAAGTCAAACTGCCTCTTCAGTAGAATATTTTCTCAAAAGCCTTGAGGTTCATCAGGACATAATTGGTAAGCATCAGAGGGCCTTGTTGTTTCTGAAGGTCTGCAGTTCTTTAGATATTCAGTGCTTCTCTGACCTCCGGAAAAAGTTGAAAGTAATTTATTGGAGTAATTTTTCCCATGGATGGAAGGTCCGCTCCTGAGAAGGTTCATCCCTGTTCCTTATTTTCTCCAGTTGTGGACAATGTCTCTCACAGTGGTTCACTTTAGTACAAAAGCCCTAGACATTGCTTTGAAAACTTTTTAAGACTGATGGATGCCAATAACTGTTTCTCATATGTATTCAGAAATACTGAAACAGTTTTCCAGAGACAATCTGGTTGATCACAGTAACTTGATGGTTTGTCAGGGATTTGGGGTGTAATTAATTAATTCTCTAGGTTGACATGGGTAGCTCTACCCCGTTAAAGACCAAATAATTTTTTAAACTGCATTTGCTGTATTTGGTTGTGTCTTCAAAACTGAAAAGAATGTAGTTTGGTTTTGAAATGAGTCTGTGGAGTCAGGTAAAACATCGCTTTGTCATTTATAACCAAGGACCTTATTTTAAGAAACAGAAGAGGGTAGGACAAGGACAACAGAAGCGTAAGACAGAATACTCCCAATTTAAGATGGTTCTGTAAAGGGCAATTTTCATATTTGAGCATGCACTAATTATTTTTGCTGTTAGTGCTGATGTGTGTCAAAGTCTGCATGTCTGTGCTCACTGGGCATTTTGAGGGGGACATGCTGGCCATATGGAAAAGACAATGAAGCAGAGTAATTAAAACAGAACAAAGAAGAGAAGCACTGGCACCATAATTAGAACACTGATTAATCAGCTGATAATTTTATCTTGATTAATGTGACTGATTTTCTCTTCATTTTGACCCTAGCCAGTCAGGCCCAGTCCAATTAAATTTAAATTATGCGTCGGAATCTGTCCAGTTCTCCTCCCCCTCCTCAGTCCCCAAACAGACACTTTAATATAAAACAGCATGGGGTAAGGCAAGCAGCTACATACATGCAAGCAAAAATACTGAAACTTTTTTTTTTCTTTTTTACCTCTTCCCTTTTTTCACAGGCATAACAGTGATTTATTTTATCCCAAAGTCACAACTATCAAGGGGAAACAGGAGATGGTGCAACACTGTTTTGAAAGACTGTAATGGCTTATAGTAAAGCCCTGCACAAAGCCAAGACAGTCCCTTTGCTCTCCACTGGTGACTTAATGTGCTATTCACAAATACATTTGTTTTTAAAATGTAGACAAATTGTTGCATTTATTGCATTAAAGTGAACTTCATTAAGGTTATTAGCTGTTTTATTCACATACATATTGACCTATTGAAAAACGTGCCTTACATGGATTCACTGCATCAGCATGGGGTGATTTACTTTAATACATACCTAATGATCGATTAAAGTTTCATGCTGTACAAACAATCTGGGTGTTAAATCTTCATCAGTGCACACAGAGCGTCTGCACAGTGTATCATCCAGTTAAGACATTTTAAAGGAAAGTTGTGATAAGGATATTAGATTGGAGTATTTCCATCTTCTCAAGCTTCCTAAGTTACTCAAATACACGTCACTGTCGAGCATCAGATTATCTTTTAGGTCAGGGTTCTCAAACTCCAGAGTGTCCTGAAACTTTCGGATGCATCCCTGTTCCAACACACCTCTAATATGCTGTGTTCCTCCGCTGTGTTTTATTTAGTACAAGGTCACTCCAGCAGGAAATGATGGAGCATTTCCTGCTGCTCAATGCTGAATTTTTTTTTGCCTTCACGAGCATTAGTGATTACTTTGCCTAAAGTGCAAGTATCTGGTTAATGATCGTTGTATCGGTGCGATTGATTGAACAGCAAACTGACAAGATGGACAGATGAGCTGATTGATCTGAGAACTCTAAGCAAAATGCCAATATTTTTGCAACTGATCTAGTATAATAGAAATAATATTCAAACTTTTTATGACCTTAGTAAAACTATTGTTCTTCAGTCACAAGACCATGTTTTGCAGCAAGTGCTGCATCTTCCCTTTAAGAAATGGACTAAAAACTCTTTGAAGGTCATCAGTGATCCTTTCAAAAATTCATCAGGAATACCATCACCATTATTAACCTCATTCTTATTCTCTCTGTTGAGTAAAAACTGTCTTTGTAGTTGGTGAGCTGGGTTGATGAGAAATAAAAATGGAAGGCAACGGAGCAGTTGATCCTTAGTTTGTGATCCTGTAGCCAATGTTTCTCCTCTGTTTTTTCTGCAGGGTTCACAAAATCATTTTGGGATAGACACTCCATGAATAAAAAAACAGAAAGAACATAGTTTAAAGACTGAATAAAAAAGGGAGAAAATGTTGTCTTTCTTTATCCATACGTTGTTCACTTGTCTTCTTTCTGGCTGCCTTTTTATTGTTGGCCTCTGCTTAGCTGACTGGCTCCATGCCAGAGCCTGCTGGGAGACTTTGGGGCACTGCTGCCAATGTGTGCGGAGCTCTGCGGCACACATCCTCATGTGGAAGTGCTGGCAGGTGATGGTGGTTGGAGGGCAAAGCTGCTGTCGCCCATGGCTCAGGTCCCATGGGAGAGAGCACGCGGGGTGAGGGTGTTAATGCTTTCAGATCTAGTTAAAGGCTGGGTGACAGCTCTGTTACCTGTGAGGGGGCGGATGACGTGGAGAGGAGGGTAAAGGGCACCTCTTCTCCTCCTATCAAACACCAAAAGATTTCATAAATGGATGAAGAAACCACAAAAGAAACTGGATTGCAGAGAAATTAAACCAGAGGTCTATTTTACATGTTTTAACACTGCAAACAGTTCTTACTTTAGAAATAACACCTCTGTGAAGTCTCGCTCTTTGATATAATGATAATACAAGGTGCTTATGTCAAAGGCAACATGACATTAAAAGCCAAGAATGAACTTGTAAGTTTCATGTTTTATTTATTTCATAATGGGCTATTAATTGGGGTAAATAACTTTTCTTTCATTAGCAGGGGTCAGTGAAAAGGTTATGACGTGTAGTACGAGTATATGTGGAGTATTAGTTCACTTTATTTATATGAATCCATTCCCAAAACAAAGTCGTCTTTAGGAACTTTATGAGGCAAACCTGGCAGATGCATATCCAGGTTTATATAAATAAACATTGCTGGACCAGGCTGTTTGAATTTTCTTTAAATTTGTGTTCCTGTTTTACAACAAACATCTCTTTTATATAGAGTCTCTTCAGATGAATGAACGAATATGTTCACTCAGTAACATCCTCAACACTGAAGAGTGCTGCTTTCAAAGCCCTTTAGACCAATTACAGGCATAGAAAGGAACTAATCCAGCTTTTACTGCCTGGATTACTACAGATTTAAACTCTGATATGCCATGTTCTGAGTTTTCTTAGTGAGGATTTTGCTGCTGATGCAATGTAGATTTGTAACGTAAGAGACAAATGAAGGACTATGGGAGGGGATGAGACAACTGAGAAGGTTCACTGCATGGTTTGAACTTTGTAGTTGTGAATTTTGTAGGTTTTTTTGTGGGAGTTATGTAAAAACAAAGTAATGCAAAGTAGTTTCATGCACACACACAGAGACTTTTATTATCAGAATTAGTTATGCTTAGCTGCAAGCAACTTTAAACTTTACTTTTTAGTTTTTAACACTCCTGTAAGACTGTAGCAGACTTGGAGAAGTTAAAATGGAAAGAAAATATGTCTGTCTTTTCTCGATAGCAGCAGACTTAACTCTCACTGGTGAGCGATTCTTAAGTGAAAAACTGTTGTCTGTGGTCAGACTCGCAATACCTTCTGTTATAGGATCTTGTGGTACTGTGCCAAGCTGGCTTGGCCATAAATAAATGATGAAATATGAAATGAATAAAAACATGAATGACTGTGGCGATGACTCTGTGTGACAGCTTAGAGATGGGAATTAGGAGCCAAAGCGGCGCTAAAGCTGGGTTATTGGGCAGCGTCCCCGCTAACGAGCCGTGAGATTGAGTTTGACACGTCGAAAAACAGGTGCTCATTTATTTCCCAAATAAAAGGACTGAGCCAAAACTCACCTGTCCAAAACAACACATAACAAGTAAAACCTTCGGAGGATGAGGCATTATTCTAAAGCAGCCAAATGAGGGGTTTTGTGGGGGGGGGGTTTTTGCATTGTTTCAGGTATATATCCCAGCCGCTAGCCTGCTTAATTCAGCTTGATGTTATCGCTGACAATCTTCAGATGTTGTGGGATGCCTTCCGGCGCTGCACCGGCATTTTACCCGGACACAGGTGTGACAGCACGAGCAATAACAAGCAATAAGTAATTACCACAGCCATATCCATATCAGCCCTAAAACCCCAAAGTGTGCTCAGGGTACTACTTCCTCCCTCCCTCCATCCTCTCGTCTTGATATCACTCTTTCCAGCTAAATTACCGAACTGGGCTCGAGTCCAGGGGCCTCGCTTGTGCTGCTGCTGCCCGGTTTCTGTAGGGGAGGGAAATAAAGCCGGGCGGTCCTCTCGGGATGCTCTAATGTCTTTGTTAATTGTGAGTTATGGGGAAACACGGCAAAGGCACAGGGGTCAGGGCTGACAGCAATCACAGTCTTCAGGCGGAATTTGTCAAAACGCTTCTTGTTTATCCTCCTGTCAACGGGGAGGAAAATTTGCATTAACACAACCAAACCCACCCTTCCCCCATTCATATTTACACTGCTCATCTCAATGCTCCCTGACTGACTATGTCACATGATTACTATGAGCCAGACTGAGCCAAAAGTTGGCGGTAAGTCATTTTATTTCTGCTATTCAAGGAAATACCACACACTCTGTATAGGGCAGTACTGCAGTGTTACTTGTAAACAATTACATTTCTAACTAAAAGATGTCATGAAGCACAACGCTAGAGTTTGAACTTCAAAACTATGATGTTCTATAAACTATAAAGACTAAGAGTGTGTTATTGTACTTAGTAAAACTTTGGGACAAACCACAAATGGAGAAAACATAAAACGCTGGAGAGAGCACTGTCACACTGATAAAGCTACTTTAAGAGTGCATCCATGTCCAGGAAACTGCAAAAAAAAACCTTCAAACTTCAGTTACATGTGAACCAGTAGAAGTTGGTTTAAAAACGTTAATGTGGACAGTGCTTCAGCGGTGGAAAATGTCAGTCAGTGTTGTAAAGACTGTTCAAAAACACTGACTGTTTGAAACATTTTTGTGAATCCAGATGCAATGTGTTGGAAAATCTGTTTTCAGTGATAATGAGACACTGGAAGAGATCTATTTGTCTGACTGTGGAAAACCAAACCAGCTCTTAAGAATTTTGTTATGGAAACAGCTCTCACACCAGCTCCCGCGCTTCTTGAACTGCTTTGTTGGAAAAATTCTATGAACTACTCTTCAAATACTCACCTACCTCACCAAGAGTCGCCTTTTCCTATTTTTGCCACGAATAAAACATTAAAGGGGAAGGACAAGCTTGTTTATGTGTGCTCTGTAAAACTCACAAAAAATATCGGTGTTACACTTGCACAAGTTGAGACGTAGATTTTACCTTCAATTTTTCTCCATTTCCATACTTGTCTGTAGGAAACAAATATAAATAAATGAACCTAAATGAAAACCAGGTAGAATTATTGAATGTTAAACTGTGTTGCAATATTAGGTATAAGCAGCTAATATCACCCTTCATGTTGGATGACTGAGATATCACTGCAAATACCACAGGGTGGCAATCAGTAGGCCAGCCTAAAAAGTTACTGGGCTCTTGAAAGAGTTTTTAAAATAAATTGCACCATTTTATTTCACATGCAAAGTGATGACGCGAAGCAAAAAAAGACAACATTGCCAGAAATGCAATATGTGTACAGTACTGAGACAATTAAAATCACAATCTGTAACGAAGGGAACGGTGTAATGAAGATGCTCAGACGGAGCATCGCTGAACCTCTCTGACCCTGACATGAAAGAAAGCACAGTCGCTAGAAGGCCTACAAAGCTCCATCCCTGCCTCTTTGAAGTGGCTGAAAACTCGCCATCTGGCATGATCATCACATTTTCACTTTGACAATCCTTGAATTTTTTACATTGAAACCAAATGTGTGCAGGGGCTCCTCTCTGAATCCTTTTCCATCCTTTGCCCGCAACACAGCACAGGCGTCGGCTGCACAGTTAACTAAGGTTTTTGCTACAACATCCTATACTGACATTAGTGTGTCTTTGCACAGGCTTATTGCTGTCACTGTAATTACAGCCAGTTTGAATCAAGTTACACATCACATTAGAATGGGGGAGAAAAAAAAAAAACTTCAACAGTGGCAGCAATTTGCAGCCCTCTGAATTATATATATATATATATATATATAT
>NW_006799981.1:834792-919006 GCF_000485575.1 Poecilia formosa | reverse complement strand
TACTTGACAGCATAAGAGTAGAACGGCTTGCTGGATGCAAAAAGATTCTGAGTTAAAATCCCAGCCTGGAATCTTTTGCCATTTTTATTTATTTATTTATTTTTTTATTTTTTTATTTATTTATTTAAACACATTGGGTCACATTACAACTGCAAATTTAAATGTATTTCAATTGGGTTTTATGCTATAGGCTAATGAAAACAGAGCACATGTTTTTGAAGTGGAAGGAAAAATACGGTATACATACTTCAAAAAAAAAAAAAGCCTGAAAAGCTGGGTGTGCTGAATGAATATTTTTTTTAAAGTCAACTTTTATTGTTTGTTGTTTATTTTGGGACCTTTCAATTTGCTTTACGCACAAAGAGTTTAAAATTTTCCCCAGTTTACTTTTTGAAAATACTGGAAGCTCCTTCAGGTTGAATGGACGGCATCTGTGAACATCAACTCTCCAGTAATGCCACAGATTTTCAATTGGATTCAGACTTTGACTATGCCACTGTAACACATGGATATGCTTTTATCTAACCATTCTTTACATCTGGCTATAGTGTGTTTAAGGTCATTGTCCTGCTGGAAAGTAATACGTTTTTTTTAGGATTACATTGTATTTAGGTCCATCAATCTTGACACAAAAACCACTGAATTTTGTGATTATTATGTGGAAAAAAATCAAAAATGTAAAGGAAGTGGGAATATTTTTTGCAGAGCACTGCATTTGTGGCCCTTCTTTTAACATATGGCAACTAACAACACAAAAAAATATATTTACACATTGTCATTCAACCTGAAAACACATAGGAAAGAGAAGCAACAACTCCCCACTTCCAGTTTACGTTAAAGCTTAAATTCAGCTTCTTAAGGGTCTGCAATGCCGCACCTAAATGCATCTAAATATGGCTTGGAATGGTGTTGAATCAAATGGTGTTAAATATGCACAGCGAATGCCATCTTACACTGTTAACAGAAGTGCAACCTCCACTAACACCACCCTGTCCACCCAACTTGGCAGAATTCAAGTGTGAGTCACATCGTCTAGCCCTCCTAACCTGGAAACACTGAGGTGTGATCTTCACTTAAAGGTCTGTTATCCATGCAGGACGAAGGATGATGGTGACACCATCCAGTATCTTTCGCATGATGTTAACCTGCAAGGTCAAGCAGTCAGATAAGAGTTATAGAAGTAAGTCAAATGTTTACCTAATCAGTACCAGTTGTAAGCTACTACTTGCGCTTGTTTAGCACCATGTTTCCAACCGCTAAATCTCACACTGAAAAACATCAATTCCATTTTAGCGCAGAAGTTTTTCTTTGGTTCATAAAATGAAGAAATCTGAAACATAACAGAAAATGCCCCAAGCACTTCAAATCTTACAGCACAGTATCAGCAGTACTGCTGTAAAACAAAATAAGGCTGTGTCTTTGGCTGAATGATAACCTTCCTGTCAGAGAACACATTGAGAATTTGTTGAAAATGCTACAAGTTAGACTAAGCTTTTATCGTTGAAATAAAGTCCAACTGGAATGTATTCAGGTCAGTTTGAAACAAATCTATGTAAAATTGGACTTGAACTTATATTTCTGTACATAAACTGAACTTCTTTGTCTTATAAATTGCCTTACGTTGATTTATGGCAAACTTTATAAGTAAAGTGTATTGGATTAAATTAAAAGCATCGTGTCACAAAGCCTCGATCATCTCAAGCTGTTTTCATGAACACGAAACGTGATGTTGGCTCGTTACTGACCACTTCTTCGGGAAGGAGAAGTTAAATGTTTTACTTTTGTCTCTTTTCACCTCTTCCACCCATCAATGTCTGTGGCTACCACACTAAATCGTTCATCAGCAGAACTTTAGGGATCAGTTATGAAGAGCAACTTAGTAACAAGAGTTGACTGTGAGAGCAGATCAAGTTTGGAGAGACACAAACACACACACACACACACACACACTGCAGCAGGAGCCAGAGTCTCAGTGTGTGCGCGTCACGTACGCCGACGGTCACAGGTGAGTGTCATGTGTGATGATCATTATTGCCATACACCTGCTCCGCTCCCGCAATTAACTTTGCCGATGCAAATGAGCCTTATTGCATCACCGAGGCCGAGCCTCCTCCCCAACAGACGAGCCGATGTTCATCTGCTGGATCTAATTAAGGTAATGAGAGAGGGAGGGCGAGATGGAAGGATGGACGAAGGAGTGGAGGAGAGGAGCAAAGGAGAGAAATGAAGGGGGAGTGGGAGCAGAGTGGATGGTGGAAGAAACAGGAAAATGGGGATGAAAGACTTTGTGACAATGGGAGGGTGTCTGTTTTTACTAATGTATGAAAATACTGAATCTGTGAGGATAAGGACTTTATGTGTGTGTGTGTGAGAAAGAGGAATTATCATCCCTTATGTATGCAGCATCTCTTACAGCGGGCCTGCTTGTGTGTGTTTAATGCTGAAAGCGATAAACAAGAGGATAAAAGTAAGTTGGCGATTGGAGGTGATTGCATCTTGTCTGCAAATACACAACACAATATACAGGAAGTTACGCATTAAGATGCACAAACATATAAAAGCTGCAGGGGCACACCAATCCAAACAGTTGAACACGGGGATGAAGACCCGACACATTCTGTCAAAACTTTAATAATAATAATAATAATAATTTTAAAAAAAACGAAGTGAGCTATCTGCCATATTTAGGACACCTCTCTAAATCCAGCTGTGTTTGCACATAACAGCTGAACTTCACAAATCTGTTAAGGTGCATTTTATGGAAAAGACAATGAAATTCACTTTAGAGCGTATTTTATTGATTGATTGATTGATTGAGTTGCATTAATCAGTCCAAGTTGTTATAAAAACAAATATTTTAAAGCGTCAGTGATATCTCCTGCCAAGACCAACTGAACTGTTGCTTTTGTGAGACGATCTCCTGGCAGAGAGGCTCATTTCAATGGAGGACAGGAGTAAGGAAAATAATATATAGCCTGCCCTGAGAAGGAAAGAAGTTCAGGTGAGTAATTTCAGCATTGGATTTGCACTAGGGGTTGCATAATACTCTGCAATTACTTTTTACGGAGCTAGTTGACTAGCAATCACGTAACAAAACTGATTCTTCCAAGAAGATGAAAGAAGATGAAGTAGGTGAGTTTGTCAGGCAGTTATAACTGTATAAAAATTTAAATAATGTACAAAAGAGGTTCTACAAATTCCAGCAAAGGCTACTGGAAAAGGGGCGCTGAGTAACGCCATGGTTAGCAGGGGTACCCTGCACATAGAGGCTGTAGTTTGACTCCTGTTCCAGGTTCCCTTGGCCCACACCTAGAAATCCAAATGCATCTCGCTTTTTATACATTTTAAGTTGTGAAATATTTACAAGCTTCCCAATTAAGCTCCACTTTGCCTATTTTATGAAATGCCAATAAATCACAAAATGTTTGAGGTTGTAACTGGACAAAATATAAAAAGTTTCAAGTCAGCATGCATACTTTTTTAAGGTGCTAAGATTAGCTGAACCTCGTCTTTGTCCACCAGACTTGATATTTCCTATTGGAGCTAGCAGCCCTTTATCTCTTTAGACCTTTTACAACCCGCTGTGAATTGGTTATATTTCATCCCAGAATCACCCACTGTTTTAATTTTGAAGAAAAATTACTTCCAGCTGCACATAATAAACTATTGTCCAATGTGACATGTTAACTCGCATCATCCTTTTGGATGATTCCTGACTCACGGTTGCTGGAAATTTTCCCATTTTATCACTGTCTCTGACCTAATGTGTTTTGCGGTGTTAACGTGAAACTCTGCAGGTTAAAACCCATCAGGCGGCGTTCTCATCTCTCATCAAACAAACCAGACCAATCTCCAAATGCTCCTGCCACCACCGAAGACATCACTGAGCAGATGATATTTATTTGTGTCTTTTAAAAAAAAAGCGAGGGAAGCGTTTCACACAGGCGATGTTTTGCCATTGGTTCCACACTTCAGCTGTTTTCTCCTCCGGTTCTCTTTTCTCTTTGTTACTCTCCACTGGCTTTAATCTCACCAGCCGCTGTGGTGACTGATTGACCAGTGAATGAGCTGTTTATTGGATGCAAGGGAAACAAATTGCAGTTTGACGTGTTCCCCGAGTTGTCTAATGAGAGTACGGATGAAGTATATCACCCTCTGCTTCTTCTATTCTCTCTCAGCATGCGTTAAACCCAAAACAAGGTTTGGGCATCTGCCAAGGCAATCTCAGTCATTCACATGCACCAGAGAGAACTGTGTTTGTGTGTATTGTACACATGAGTAAAAATGATGAAAAAAATGTTCTTTAAATTCTTCACATCCCACGGAAATTTGCTTTGAGCTCTCTGAAGATCAGTTTACCTCTATGGATATTATAAATATATTAGAGATCTTTGATGCAGTAACAATTTTTCCACTGTATTCCAGCTTTGGTGGTCCTAAAAGAAAAGACCTCTCAGAAATGTTGAGAAGCAGCTTAAATACAGAATACCAGGGTAACTTCAACCTTTCTGTATCTGCCATGTTTGGTACGTTCGTCTTAGCTTTCATTTATTTCTAAGAATTACTCAAGAACAGTTTTTTTTTGTTTGTTTGTTTTGTTTTGTTTTTGCAATGTTGTTATTGACAATATTTCATTTTAGCAAAAAACAATGCAAACAAACAAAAAAACATAGGAGAAGAAATTGTAACACAGCTGTACCAGAAACTCCCTCAAGTTAGATCAGCTGTTCAAGTGGAAGAGTGACGAGAAGAAAGCTGCAGTTTAAAGAAAAACATAAGCAGAACAGCAACCATCAAAAAGGTACTCTGATCAGGAAAGACCAAAATTTAAAACTTAAAACTTTTTGACCTGCATGTAAAATACCACACAGAAAACTTCCCATTCCTAAGCTTTTGGTGGTTCAAAGTATATTAATGTGCTAAAATGCCCTTGTCATTGAGAGCCTGTGGTGAAGAGCTGTAAGCTGCTGTTTATGAATTCTCTCCATCCGTTGTGACTGAAGTTGAGGTAGAAAATGTTTCAAGTGTCTAAACATACAAAGCTGACAGAGACACATTAATATAAAAATATGCATTTTTATTGCCTGTCTAATAGGGCGGAGGAGTCTCCATTCAGAAATACAACATGGCAGACCGCACCTGAGCTGATCAATATCATCTTACATGGTATTGATCTATACACTACAGCTCTGTAGCAATTGACACCTTTTTATACGTCTAAATGAAATCACCAAAAATGATGTCAAGAATTTTAAAGAATGTAGGACAAAAAGTTTGGGAATCTGGGTAAAATTTGTCATTTTGATTATAACTGTGCTAATTGTCCATTTTATTCATTGACTAACAGGTCATAATTTGCTGGCACAGCTGGTCATTTGGACACTGAGATAGGTCTTCCTTAAAATTAATAAAAGAACAAAAATATTTATACCCTGCTAGCATCCAAATCAAATTTAAACACTGCACAGCAGCTCAGAGGTGGCAAAACACCAGTTCTGTCCCCCCTGATATGTAGATCGGCTTGGGGTTAAGTCCCTTGCCCATGGGGGCATCAACATGTGGCAGGAGGAGGAACCTGGAATTGAACCGACAACCTTCCAATCACAAGATGACTACTCCGCCCATATGGCCACAGTCACCCCTTGTATTTGTGAACATCTTGTACATTGGATTGTCCAGAAATCTGTTTAGTTGATACAATCTTAAAGGATTACATCACATGCATAAAAAATATTTTTTAAAAATGACAGATGTTTCCCCTCCCTTTTTAAATTAGTGTAACTGCCACAATACAATTCCTCCTCTCTTCAGCCTTTGAATCAAATACATTAACACAGTGCTGGCCACATGTTCTGACGAAGAGATACCCAATGCTTAAAAATTAATGGATCTCTTCACTGCAGCACCAAAATCTAGCTCCGAACAATTTTGAAACATTTTGGATAAACATATAATTAATAAATAAATAAATAAATAAATAAATAAATAAATAAATAAATAAATAAATAAAGAGTTCACAAGACTGAAGCTTCCAGATCAGGGGATCTTGACCGTTTGTTTTTGGAAAATCTCTATTTCAACAGTCCTCGTTTCTTTCGTATGCATTTTTATATTCAGCTCCCCTCACAAGAGTTTTTCGTCTGAATTTGTTGTGGGGACATGAAAGTTGGTTAATTTTTGTATCAGGTGAACCTTTCTTGTGTTGATTTGGTCAAGAACATACTAACAGACTCCAGCAAAGAGGCCTATGTCTGAAAGAAATAGGAGTTTATGTCATTTCATAGTTATATCTGTAATTACAGATTAGGGTAAAAGTTGCTAGACACTTAAAATGTAAAGTATAACTTCACCTAACTTCACTGGCATTCATTTTATAGCGACTTGCTTTATTTGTTTCTTAACAAAGATGCTTTCCTCACTGAATAGTTGCACTCATATATGTGTCTGAGCTTTCTAAATTCTCCAGCATGGAATTATTTGAATCCAATAAAAGATTCATTTTGAAGGCTTTTTACTTCCTCTTTACCATGGGTGGCAATAACTATGGTTGATACTGTACATGCATAGTTCCAGTCAACATCGTACATCATTTCACTTTCAGAAAATGGTGCCAAAGCGTTCTGTAGATGGAACATCCATGAATATTGTTTGAGAAATGAATGTTTGACTTCTGGCTTCCTGCATTAAGACTTCTCTAACATGTCTTTATTGCTTTCATTCTGATCTCCTGTGGTACGCCTCATTGTTTTAGTCTCATCTCATCAGGTTGACCATGTGGAGTCTGGCTACTTAACCATAAAGATTTAGCATTCAGGCGGTGTGCGTCGGGATAGCAGCGCTCTCATAAAAGCTCAGCCAGAGTCCATCACCAAACAAACGGGAGCTGCGTGTTTTTCTGATTTATTAGACGAGCCCTGCCTTCTTGTTCTCCTTCTCCTCCTCTTAATCTTTCATTATTGCCCCCTCCCTCCCCGTTCCCTCTTTCTCTTCGCTTCTCTCCTTGTGTGTTACAGTGCAAGGACGCATTCACTTTCCAGCAAGCGTGTGTGTGTGTGTGTGTGTGTGTGTGTGTGTGTGTGTGCGTGTGTCATTGTTGCTGCACTGTGTGGGGTGCAAACATGACAAGTTAGTGCGTCACATGACATTCTTAATGGCAAACCGTCTCTGATCTCACATTTCTCCGCTCAACTTCTCCTCTTGATGAAGCATGATGCTTTCCTTTTGTTGCCCTTAATGGAGGCTTAACGTCTCTACTCACAGATCAATATGACTGGATGAATTATTTGCTTCGTGGTTGTTTTTTTTGGTGCTGGTTGGGGAGTATGCTTGCTCATTAGCATGCCATCTTTATTAGCCAGGGCCATCCCTGCTGTATTCTTGTTTCCATGCTTGTGTGTAAGTGTGCTTTAGGTGGCGTGCGTGGAAGTCATGGTGTAATTAATCTGCTGGCCCTCAGCTCTGATTAGGCTCAGATTCTTCCACACAGCTGAACACTCTCCAACCTCTCGTCCTCCTGGCTTGCGCTCATCAACCTGCTGTGGAGTACACACAGTCAAATCTGATGATTTATGTTTCTGCGAGGCAGAATTCACAAGCGCTGACATAGACAACAAAGACAGGAGGCATGCTAGTGAGCATCCGAATTTCCAACTTACTCCTAAAACTTCTTTTATTCCTAGAAGATTTACTTGAGGGGGGGAGGGGGGGAAGTGGTGATACGCTCCATTTAATTTCCCTGGCAGTGTATTAAAAGTGTGTACCACATTTGCAACACAAGCTAAATAAAAAGGTAAAGCAATTCCAACATGCACATCTAATAAAAGGAAAAGCTGTAATATGATTCCATTATTATTTCACGTGTTGCCCTTTAGGTGATGTGAGAAGTCAATAAGCCCCTTTGCAGAGATCTAATAAAAGCCGCTTTATACAAATGTGTGGTTAAGTATAATCTTGCAAACAGAAGAAAAGGTCACACACAAGAGACCAGCAGTGGTGGAAAAATTAGTGGGGCTGAAGAAACAAAAGGAGATTGATTCAGAACATAAGCAGCTTGATGAGAGTTGGAAACTGCAGACAGAGAAGTCGTTGTTCGTTGCAGCCTTTGGCCACTAGTCTCTGCTGTTGCATCAGGAATGAAGGGCTGCATGCCACTGGCTTTGGACACCCCTTCTCTTTGCTTGTGCCTCCGAAGCCCAAGGTCTCGCAGGTGTTGTTTGGTTCCTTTCTAACAAGCCATCCACCGTCTTCACTGACAGCTGTATTTGTGCACAGAAAATTCATTATCTCCTTGTCTGCATGCATTTCTTGTCATGAATCGAAATTCTTTTCAAATAAAGGTTGGAAGATTTTGCCTTGCATCAGTATTTAAATGTTAACTTTTTTTCCTTTAAATCACATTTTTCTTATCTTAGACACATACGGTGATTGCTCGAAGAGTCTGTCGTCTTATATTATCTAAAAGGCAGCGGATAAATGGGTCATAGCAGATTAGCAGCGGGGACAGACGCTGGATGTGGTACCAGCGAGAGTGGAAATGCAAAAATAAGATTTAAATAACACACAGTTGTCTTCTGCTGGGGGGAGAAGATTCTGTCCTTCTTCGTCTTGTGAAGCCTCCCTCTCAAATGGACCCTGTTTCACTTTTAAACTGGGACAATTCAAAAGATTTTTGTTTTTGACAAATTTCACAGATTAATATTTGGAAGTTTGATCAGAGGGAGAAACTAAAAGTTCAGCTCACCTGAGAGTAATGCTCCCATCACACAGATCGTGACTCAATTTTCAGAGTTGGACTCAAGTAGCACTTAAGTCATACAAACAAA
Source organism: Poecilia formosa (assembly GCF_000485575.1). Lineage (NCBI taxonomy): Eukaryota > Metazoa > Chordata > Actinopteri > Cyprinodontiformes > Poeciliidae > Poecilia > Poecilia formosa. Next base: position 910,184 of record NW_006799981.1, on the reverse strand, counting down.
GACTTGAGGCTGCAGGTCAGCTCCACACCACAGCTTTGACAGGTGAGGAGCTCCATGCACATATTTTACTGTGAAAGGATGCGCTTGATTTATTCGCCAGAGACGTTTGCGGCTCGCAGGGTGTTAACTGCTCGTAACAAGCTGTTCTTGTTAGCTGCAGCTTCATAATTATGACCAAATAAATGTTTTCCGGCTGCACTCTGGATTCAGTGACCGGGTCATTTCAGATGACATCTCATTCTTTTGCTGCTGAGCTAGCTGTGTCACAATTTGAATATTATTTAATAGGTTTCTATGGCAGTCCTTTGAAATGTAAATTTGAAATAAAAAAAGGCTTAATCTTCTTTGATTATGCCTTTTTTTATTTCAAAAAATAAAAAAGGCCTTTTTTATTTCAAAAAATGAAAAATTCAGTTATCGAAAGCATAACTGTTAAGTTATGCTTTCTGCAATGTCTCTAGATCAGACATTGCAGTTTTGATGGGTAGCATATGCTATTGTTGCTTCTACAAAGTTTTGTCTTTCATCTTTCCATAGTCTTTGTACCATATAAAAGTTTATTTTAAGCTCCTGATGAAAATATCCTGTTTTGACATGAGAGTCACATATCTAAGAGTTAGCAAAACACCCAAAGCAAACCAAAGAACACAATCTCTCCAGTAATTACCTGGTTGATGGTTGGCAATACGACTAATCATTGTAACTAGCCCTCTGTTGTAGCCAACGTTACTTGTGTTATTTCTAGTTTCTTCATAATCCAGTTCTGGAGGTCCATGTTCTTCTCTGTTTTTTACATTTTTGTGCTCTTGTGACTGCCCTTTTGTTTTCATTTCTACTATTGAGGAACGTGCTGATCGTTGCTGCTACATTTTTTTGTATACAAAATGGATGATCATTTTTATTTCAGTTGTGTCTGTTTGTTGCTGCTTTTACTGTTTTTGTTTAATACAAACTATGCATTTGTTTGAATAAAAGGTTTTGACTGATTTTGTGGCATTAGCATTCTTTACTGTACACAAGAAGCGAGACAGACGAGAGTAACGTAAGGAAAAGTTTACGTACTTAGTGTCAAAATTAACAGGCAGTGCAAAAACGATAAAACATGGAGGATGCACTAAAACGATTGAAGATGTTCAATCGAACATCTTCAGAGCTGAAGATGTTCTGATTTTGGGTGGAGTGACGGTCCTCAACTCTAAAGGGAGGAGAAAATTAGAATGTGAAAACTTGGTGGATGCTGAACCTTGAAGTGTGGGTTGGCTATCACAGGTCTTTGGTCAGAGATGCTTAAGTCAAAGAGGCACATTACGCTGATGAAACACTAATACAAAGAGCATAAAAATAATCATAAACCCAAACAACAGAACAATGCACTGAAGTTCCTGCAGTCAAATCTTTTTCCCTTTATGGAGATTGTACGTTCTCCCTGCACATGTATTCCCTTAAAACCATTGCAGTAGTTTTGCTACAGCCACTCTTCTTACCACATGCCAAGGTGCTTCTGGACAAGGCATAAGATGTCTGATTGCTCTCTCAATTTTAGTTGAAGGAACATTAAAAAACAATCCATGTCTCAAACATCACTGAAATAAAATCTGATGCAGAAAACCTTTGTCATTATTCACTTATGATGTTGCCAGATTTCTAATTACAGTCTAAATACAGAATGGTTTTTTTTTAAAGATTTTTTTTTCCATCTTTAGCAAGAATAGGGGCAGTGACTTTCATAATGATTTCATGTAACACATTTTGGAGGGGAAAAAATGTGAATAATTCAGCGTTGCATCTTGCAAGTTAGTTTTTACAGAATGGGTTTGCACAACTTGATGCTCCCTGGATTTTCCATCTGCCATGAGTTTGAAAGAAAAGACCAAACTGTGAGATGATAATCAGTACCCGCAAACATCCTTTTCACACATCCACAGTCATATCTCGAGCAAAACACAAAAGCACCTTATTTAAAGATACGAGTCTCACCTGACATACAGAAATCTGACCCGAGAAGTTTATTTTAAAAGTTAACTTTTATTGGCTTTTGGAATGAGAATAAGGAAAAAGAAGAAGTCGTACAAGGCAAATATCACACTGCTCTGATTCACCATGTGACCAAACGCTGAGCCCAAGTTGGGCCTAATGAAGTCTTTAATTTGGTTATAGTTTATTAATGTCACAGACACTCCGCCATTAATCATATTATAACGCCCCGAGTGTGCGTGTGCTTGCAATAATGCTTTCATACCCTGCTTGTGTGCTATATGTGTCTGTGCTTGAGCATATGCCTGTGTGCAAGGGGTCGTGCATATTCGCACGCATATGTCAGTATGTGTGTGAGCGTGCATGTGCATGCGTGCGTGTGTGTATGTGTGTGTGTGTGTGGATGAGACACGTAACCATGAAGCACACCGCTCTCCACCAGCAATAATATCACATACATTTTAAAGGACCGTCATTATCGCTGTGGGTTACCCCGCAGCCCCCATCACAAACCCCACAAACCATTTTCATCCCAAACTCATTAATATGCAAACTTATTCAAATGAGATTGTAATTAAGCATCTACTGAGTGGGAACCCTTTTCATGATAATTTATGATAAACTCCTCGCCACCTTTGATTGAGATTGATTTTTGGTGCAGGCAAGCCGACCTGAATACAAAGCTACACCTGAGAGAGAATAACACTTTAAAAACAGCAAACTTATTTCATGGCTGATTGTGCCACAATCATCTTGGAGGAGTAACAAAGATCTATTTGAATAATGGATTCCCACTGTGCACAGCCTAAAAAAACAAGAAAAGAAAGACAGAATGGAAGAAAGGGGAAAAAAAATAGGTGTATCTGTTTTTGGCATCAATAAGACAAAGTGAGTGTGTGCGATTGTGTGTTTTGTAATGGAGCCAAGCCAAGCATAACTCAGTTTAACCAGCTATTTATTAGAGGGGATTAGTCTTTTCTGTAAAATACTCCTTAGAACAATATTGATAGCTTTGTTTTATTGTAGAAGGTCTTTTGTCTTAATAGTGATTATCAAAAGCTTGGTTTTTATACGCGTCATCATCATTGTTTATTTTATGAAAAGGTAAAGTCTTGTTGACCCAACGTTCCTCTTTCCTTTAGGTTTTGCCATAAGGATTAAATCCTCACCTTTTGTCTCCTGTTGAGTGGAGCACAAGGGTGCTGGCTGCTATTTTTGTGCACAATATTAAAAATGGTTCTGGACTTTGACTGAAGTCAAGATTTCAAGTCTTTCAGTCGCTTTTTATGTTTCCTGTGTCATAAGTATAAAATCAACCAACTTTAGACCAAAAATAAAGTTAAAGCATGCAAATTTAATGGAATAAGAGCTTTTCTGTGAGCCACTAACCATGCCAGATAACTCTAAACACACCATTTGTAGAGTCCATTCTTACCCAAACTGTTAACCTTTTCACATAATCAGCAGAAGAGAAAGACACTCTTGTTTATCACTTGATATTGCTCCACACTTTCTATCTGAAGACAAGTCCTTGGTAGAACTGTGTGTGACCCAAATCAGCATCCAATCTGGCGTTTGGGAAGCAGTGGTTTGGATGCAGATGATAATTGCCTTGGTAATTAACACTTTGCGAGTACCAGTGGAGGATGAAGGGAAGGGAGGCATTGTTGTTTGAGGAACAACATCAAAGACAAAAGGTAGTCTCCGGCAAATGATAGCTGTGTAATTGGCCTGCACTACCTGCAAACCGTATGACCGCACTCTCGGAGCTAGTTAAGATCCCCAGGTGGGGGAACAGTGGGGCCGGATCTCTCCATCCCCTGTAGTCTGTATGCACACACAAGCGCAACACACATACACATTCACATGCATGCTTAAATTGGGGAGAAACTTTGAGATCAACATCAGGGATTCTTTTGTATCAGAAGTTTATTGTTTATCGAGGTCTGAGCGATTTGGGGATGGAGGGTAGGTGGAACTTGGGACGAAACAAAAGAAAAGCAAAGTGTTATTTGTTTGTGAAGCTCTAGTTTGCATATAGAACAGATCAATACCCTCTTCTCTGCCAGAAGTGCTTCTTTGTTGTTGTTTTTCTCCTCAGAAAAGGTGGTGCATGTTGGACGCTTAGCAGAGGTAAAGTAGGTGAGTCTCGTTAGTGCGAATGGCTTGCAGGCCAGCAGCTCATCTCCTGAGTGAGGCGTTAGTGAAGCTGGTTCAGGTGAAGCAAAATGTGTGAACGGGTTTCAAAACCTCCTTTTATTTGTCTGAAATGTTTTCTGTTTTCCAAAACTTAAAACACAAATGCAATCCCACTCTGATGCCCTTTTTATTACAGTTTTATGCTGATATTCAGTCCCAAACACACAAAATCAAGTAAATCATGGAACTTTTATATCTAGAAAATGTGTCTTTTTTTCTACATCCTTAAATTTTGTAATTGAAATCGTAGACTCTGAGTGTAAGGGACTAGCTAACCTGCAGCAACATCGATTTAATATGTTTTTTAGAAAAATGGTCGATGCCTTTGCTGCCACAGTTACCTGTAAAAAGTAATCCAACTACTGATTACTGATTAGTTCCTTAAAAAGTAATTATTTTACTGGTTACTTGATTTCAGAAGTGACTAAATTAGATTACGAGTTTTATCAGTAATCTCGCCCACGCCGTCACCCCGCCGACCTAAAAATGAGAACAGGTCTTGAACTCACTTTCATTGGAAGTTCATTTTCAAAAGTGAAGTCTATGTTCCTCCTGACATTTCAAGTTTAAGAATATAGATTGAATATCCGACAAATTTACACAGATATGGGTCTGTTATATCAGGTTAACAGGATGTCTTTTATTACTGGGTGAAGAGTTAAAATCTATTTACATTTTCTACCCCGTGTTGTGCTGAATAATTTCTGAATCATCAGCTAAAACCCCCCCTCAGGAGCAATTAGAACATGAATCATGACACATTGTTACAATTAAAGACAAAATTAGTGTTGCTGGGTGTTTTGGTTGATTTATGACTGCTAAGGTCCCTATGGACCAATAAAGGAAAATGTTAAGTTGCATGAGGAACTCTGGCACTACAGAATTACATCATGTTTTAGTATGTCTACTATACTCCATCAGTAGTTCTGACTTTTAACATATGAAGCACCTGCTTTGCTTGAAAGAAACCAACAGAGGGTATATGCATCAAACTAATGCTCTTGGAGGTTACTGATGTCATGTGTGGGTGCTTTATTGAGTGAAATGCTACAGTAAGCACACTATATGGGATGTAAGACAGATCTATATAGAAAATAATTAATGAAGTCTTATGTAAAGTCAATGAAACCAATGTTTTATATCACATCAAATCAATAGTGCTCCAGGACAGCCAGGGCACATAAAAATGACCAAATTATTAGGTACACTTTTCTGTTACTGGATTGGGTCCCATTTGCCTTCAGAACTGCTTTACATTTTTAAGGCATGGATTCAATTCAACTGATTGCAGTGCACCCTATTAAAGCAATTTGTTCACAGAATTTGAATTACGGTTGTCAGTGCAAATGCTGAATGCATATCCACAATTCACTTTCAAAACAAGACTTGTAAATGCAGAGGATTATGAAAACCATGTATCCTTGTCTTTCCGTAGCATAGTTAAAGACCACCACTTGTATCACAACAAATCCCAGTGACATTTCTCAAAGTTAGTTATGTAAAAAGAAAAAAAGTGAATAAATGCTGCCAGTATGTGCTTAAACATTTGAATTCACAGGGAAGAAGCTGCTAAGTGGAGGCAGATTAACCGAAACGAACCGTCATAAATCCAGACATGCATGGAGCCCCTTTAGAGCACGTCAATATTTGCATAAAAGAAAGCAAATCACAGTTAAACAGCAACATGTCTCCAATTTCCACTTTGCTGGGCCACATCAAGAAACGCAAGAACCAAATGATGTTTGGTTTGGGGTTTTACATTTCAATTTAGCCTCAGGCCTGGGAGCCATTAAAGCCTAATCTGAATCCTGGTCAGTGCTTGCTCCCTGGAGCAGAAAGTATGGTTTTATTAGCATCAAATTGTACACAAAACACACACACACACACACACTGGAATAGACACGACCCACGCCCAATAACGGTGAAACAGCATCTCATTATTGGCCATTAGATTTGTAATACTTTCATTTGAACTGGCACTACATCTCATATTCATAAAGGGAACAAAGTCACAGCATGAAATAGTGACACAGCTGCTGATGGGAGCCAAGAGAGTCAAGGCCAGAAAAACAAATGATTCATAAAATGAAATAGTTTGAAAATGTCGTTTTTGATAAGGGGGCAAAATGTCCATAATTACTGCTAAAATGTAACGCCCACCAGTGTGCTAACAGGTATGGCTGTTGAGTGTAATTAAAAGCATATACACAATAAATGGATTCTGTTTGTATTGGGGAGAAAACGTAAAATTTTGGAGTTTGTGTGACAGTTTGAGACAGAAAGAAATGGTAAAAAGTGCTAAAACTTGTCAATCTCTCTAGTATGTCATTCATACTGAGCATTTCCTCCTGATGGACACACCACATTAACCAGCTCATTATCAGCCTCCCACCATATGGACTCAGTCCGAGTTGGGTCAGAGTCGCGGCCGCCCGGATCGTCTCCCCCCGTCCTAATTAGGACAATTATGCCATCTCCTTCACAAGGGCCAGTTACACCAAATGGTGTCGCGGCCTCGCTAAGATTGGTGTCAGAGATCCCAGTCTATGAGAGGTGGCGGGGGGGGCATGCTGCAGTGTCATTCAGCAAGAGCCGCCGAACCCGCTGAACAATTACCCCGTGTGAGAGGTGGCAGAATCAGAGTCACAAAAGAGAGATCTAAAAAGAGAAACTGGAAGAGGGGAAGGTGAAAAATGGAAGGCGGCAAGGGTCAAAACCTGGATCAAAGTGACACCAAGGAGTCAATGAAGTTAACATGGTTGACTTCTGGATCTGTTTGGTGTACAGCAGTGTCCTACAGAAGAGTAAAGAGTTTATTCAGCCATTTAACATCTGCTGCTCCCAATAAAGTCAACAGCCTTTACTCTTTTTGAATCCAATTGGGCACATAGTTTACATCAAGCTATGTTTAGTTATTCAAAGACAGATGGTGTAAGTCGTATTTTACAGCTGAGTAGAAAATATGGACCTCTTCTCGAAGGGATATGGTTAAACATTGTTGCTTTAAGATGGCAGAAATGGTTTATGTCTTGGAATATGTAGATGTGATCTCCACTTAAGGTTTTTAGATTTAGACCCAATGATTGAGACCCTGAGATGCAGCAGTTTTGTTGTAAATATACTGTTTTGGTTCCTTGGCTGACATCAGCTTAAATGGGCCAACAGGATGAAGTGGAGTTTTAAAAGTTTATTTTTTTTTAACAATGTTGGAAGAGTTGTACTGAAGTGTTCAAAGACAGAAAAAATCACTAGATGGTCAAGCTATAACCACTATGTCATGCAAATGTTTGCCCAATTGGAAGTTTTTTGTGTTATTTCTTATTTTTGTCACATATAATATAGCTCAAGTGATTCCCATCTCCCAATATCTTCCAATAGGATAAAGGTATTTTCAATCATTTAAAAATTATATTTTCTACTTGGGTTACCTTTATCTTATATCACCAATTGTCCAAGATGTAAAACATTAAAGTGTGACTAAAAAAACACAACACGGGGAAGAAATCTCTAAACATGCTGATTTGCCTGTTGCTGATAATAACGTTTGTTCCGTCTAAATGTAAATCTTCCATCAATCCAGTTTACAGTGGAGCAAATGTCGTTTAAAAGCCCAAACTGAAAACTCCATCATGGTCAAGAAATGAGGCTTAGTTTTCAACCGCAAGGCAGAAAATTTGTTATCAGAAGTTACCCATTGCTCGTGTGCTCATGCTTAAATGAAAAGCAAACTGAGCTAAGGCACAAATGGAACCTCAGTAGGAATGAATTTAACTGAACTATTTGAAAATAGCTGCATAATTAAAAGCATTCTGTAGTCACTTTATGCTGGCTCTGCTAATAGCAGGTATTAAGGTAAGATATTGGCTCTTTAGTGCAGTAATTAAGACACATTCATTGTAAGTGTTGCCCATTGATCTTCAGACAAACTGCACATGACTCAGGGCTGATCTTCACTGAAAAGCAGTTCCAGTTCCACTTAGTTTTTTCCTGTACCTTCCTGATGTTCATCCAGTGATGCTTTATTTTCTTCCTTTCATAACCGAATCCCTGAGACTTAAATTAGGCCCTGAGAGTATCGGCAGATCGACAGCCTCAAAGCAGGTGCATCCTGATGGGCATTTTTCTGTCTCCTTTCATCAGAATAAAACATTTCTGAGAGCTCAGAGTAAAGAGAGAGATGAGTGAGTTTGTGTCCATCGCTAGCTGGTTCCAGCATTACGTTCTGCTCTCCCCACCTGTGTCTATTAGCCGGTCGAGGTATTGACCATGTTGTTCAGCAAAACGGAGATCAAACCGAGTTACAACAGGGACGCCTGAGTTCCTGAAAACAAACTGGTATTGATCTGTGTGAGCAGGTTGAATAAGCAGTATACAAGAGGCTGCGTTGAAGGTCCAATCCAATGTCACAATCCTGCACCTCCTCCTGTTCCATTTTACTGCCTGTTTCCACAAACACAAGCTGCCAGTTATTGACTACGTGGAGAATTTCTGTGGAAGGAAATTCTACTTTCTGTGTACAAAGAATATATTAACTTCTGTAAACTTCTGCTGTGAAAAAGTACTTGCATATGGATGTTTCCTTTTTTTTTTATCACACTTATGCTTCCAATCCAAATATACAGTAGGCGACATCAGCAATTTTGTAAGTACAGAAAATAGTTTAACAAAAGAATGATTTCAGAGAAAACACATGCCACTGAGTAGCCTAAAAAAGTAACATACTTCCTAAACGTTCATCTTCAGAGTACTAATTGTAAAATTCAGCCGCCTCAGTTTTTTCTGCGACGAACACTGTCAGAGTGTCCCATTCATTTTGTATGTACAGAAATAAAAAAAATATTTTTATTTGTTTTACCTTTTTTATATTTATATTTTATGTCTTAATCGAGAGCAAAGCAAAATTGCAGTCAAATTCTTAAAGTGCGCAAACTTGGAGAATGAAGCTGATTCTGATACATTAGGATACAAATGTAGTTTTTAGGGAAGATTTAATTAACAATTTACAACAAAATAGCAAATACAATAACTGAAAAAGTTCTCATAATATAAACATAGCGAAGAGAGTTAGTTTGATTTTACAGGAAACTGGAAGGCTCATAGTAGATGTTTCAAAAAAGAAACTTACTTGCATAACTCCCGCCTCCTAGACCTCTACAAACGCTATTGGTTAATGAGAAACGTCCAGTTTCACGTGATTTGCTGAACGGTGCCGTGGGAGGGACAACTTCCGGAAAGCGAATTGTTTTCATTTTCATAATCTCTTAGCGCCGTGGCCGCAGTTTATTATGACTCACAAATAAGATTTCAGGACGTTTTGTTTCACCGAATTGTCGTTGGGTTGCTAAGCACCACCTTCGGAGGTGCTTACAAACTTCAACAGGTAAGTAATTTCCCGGAGCTGTCTGTTTTCTAATCCACGTAGTTTTGATTGTAATCTGTATCTCGAACGTTTGTTTGCCTGAACCATCATCTGACATCTGAGCTGATGGCGAATAGTAGTCGATATGATCACACTTTAAACTCACCTCATGAGGTTGTTTCGTGTTGCTATTAACGGTCTCTGACCTAAACACTTACATGGACGCAGAAAAGCAACGAAACTGGCTTTTCTTCCTAATTTGTGTCATTGTGGGGAAATCATATGATGGACAGAAGTTTCGATTTGGTTCACCCCCGTCATTCAACAGCTGGTACAAACACCTTTAGCAGCATTAACACTCACTAGTCATTTTCGTTGTTAGCCACCCACCTCCTCTTGACAATACTGCATTTCAGTCTGGTCTTTAACTAGACCATTGATTTACCAATCTGGTTGGAGATCTCCAGTTTTCTGAATCATTGTTCTGTTGATGACATAGTTTGGACTCCAGACGGCCTTACATTTGTCTCTAAGACACAAAATTTAATATTCAACTCAGTGCCTGCAAAGTGACCTCTACTACACCTCCATGCTTGTCTTCTGGGCTTAGGAGTTTGTTCTGGTTTGCTGTCAGAAAAGTCAGCCAGGCTTCTTTTACTACCTTATTACCAATTATTACCAATGATTGTGGCATGATTGATATATTTAGGATACAATTTCTCACAAACTGGTTATATCTCTGTGACTTTATAGGGAACGTTACAGCCAAAAATCTCAACTTTATATTTATACAACACGAAGTTATAAAGTTATTAGAACCAGTAGTTGTTTTTTTCTTTCATTCTTTCTTGGTAAATAAAACCCTGCAAACTTACTTTTTGTTAGGACTAGGATGCATTAAGCTAGCCTTAACATTGAGAAATGTTGTTTGAAACTTTTTCAGCTGTAATGGCTGCCCCAAGGAAGCGTGCCTTGCCCAGACCCCTCCCAGATGACTTCATACTCACAGACAGTGAGAAAAAGAAATGGAGGCTGGGGAAGATCATCGGTCAAGGAGGCTTTGGACTGATTTATCTGGGTAATAATTAAACTGTTTATTTGAAAACACTTTGAATATGTACACATGACAACTTCTACCTTCAGTTTGCATATATATTTTTAACTGTTTGCAACCGTTTTCTGCGACATCGATTAGCCTCCCAGGATGTAAGCAAGCCTGTTCCATCAGACACAGACTTTGTCATAAAAGTGGTGAGTACACAGAAAATCAGTCTGATTCTGTGGTGAACTATAGCTCTATGTGACTGGAACAAGATACTTTTTTTATTTTCAGCCTCACAAAACACAACTTGACTTGGTCACTTTCAGAACTCGCATAAGGGTATTAAAATTTGACTAGAAGAGAAAATTAAGTCTTAAAAAAAACTGTGCCTGTTTTTATTATTTCTTCTTTTTACTTGAAGATGTGAAGAAAAACCTTAAAAAGTAGAAATTTTGGAGTTATTGTAATTGTATATTACATAAATTGTATATATTGTAAATATATCAAAACTGTGTCGAAAAGACCCAAGGTACAAAATGGCAAAGAGGTGAAATGACAGGTATCTGAATCAAGCAATAACTAATTTATCTATTTACTTAATTCTGCTTTGTAATTGTCGAGGACGTATTCCTCAGGTCAAAATGTCATTCCAGCTTTCATTAGTTTTTACAAATGAAAGTTACTGTTGCAGCTCTAGACTTTTATTTCAATAACCAACCAACGTCAATACGACTTTTGGTTGTCCAGTAAATCATGCCACTCACCAGACTTTATTTGAAACAAGTTTTTAAAGCCATGTGTCCTTTTCTTTCCACTTTGCTGTTTTTCTATAACTTCTATGTTTATCACATGAAATCCCAGTGAAATACATTCAGGTTTCTATTAAACAAAATTGAGAACAGTCAGGGGTTGTGAATACTTCCCGTAAGGTACTGCAAACAAAAAAAAAAGAAAGAAGAAAAATCAGGAATGTTTCTTATTTGTTAAGATAAAATCTGTGACTTGAAGTGGCCTATTTGAATAATGTAGTTTTTTTAACTTTTAATGAAAAAAAAGGGCCAACGCCGTGTTTGTGCTTGCAGGAGTATCATGAGAATGGGCCCTTGTTCTCTGAGCTCAAGTTCTACCAGAGAGCAGCCAAACCAGAGAACGGTGAGTAGCACAACCTGTCCCGCGTCCCGACAGCCCGCCGGGGCGTGAGTGTGTTTGACTGATGAAGTGGCTGCAGACGCAGAGGTTTCTCTGCCTGGCACGCAGTAATTAATAACAAACCAAAGCAAACACGCACCCCAGTGGCAGTTGGGGCCTCCTCTCTATGCTTGTCTGAGTTCTCCAACGCCTTCGTTTGGAGAGGAGCAAAGGAGAGAAAGCCACTCACTTGTAATGATGCCTGGGCCTCCACAGAGCCCCTGACCACCTGCCAGCCTGGTTGAGAGCCAGTCAGGCCGGCCACCATCAAGCTTCTGAGCCAGGCCCACCATTTTGTCTGTGGCCTCTTTGTGTGTTAGCAGCCTTCGGCTTGTGTGCTCGTTTCCTTAGACATGCAGGGATAAATCCATTGTTAGAGAAAAATATTGTACTTTTTACAGAGTTCAAAGTTTCTGTCAAACACTATAAAAGACTGCATGGGTCATGACTGGTAGAAATGGGAGAAATGAATGAATAACAAGTTCTAGTTGGCAGCTATTTCCGTCAGACTAACTCCAGGTGATCGATGCAGAGCGCTGGGCCTCCCGCTGTGATTTCAGATTTTCTAATGGCAAACTTTAAGAGTGTTCTAAAAGAAGTGTCCCGTTATACAAACTCATAATTGCTCCTCTTTTGTTATTCTTTCAGTGCAAAAATGGAAGAGAGCAAAGAAGCTGAGCTTTCTGGGTATCCCGACATACTGGGGATCAGGACTGGCCGAATACAAGGACCTCCGGTAGATAAATGAGTCCTTTTGAAAGCCAAACAACATCCACTCAATTAAAGAATGAAATTGTTTTTCTTTACAGTGTAATAAAAGGATGATTTTTAAAGAGGAAGTCCAAAAATAAAAGAATAAACCTTCTGCAAAATGCCTGTCAAAAGAACAAATATGTTGCATAGTTCATTCAGAGGAAACTTTCTAAATCTAAGTCATACTACGTTTCCTTTTTACTATGAAATTAGAATCTGTAAATGTTTGGCAGCTCTTCCACGACAGTTTCTGTTGAGATCGAACACAACCATACATCATTCTACTTAATGAGATACTAATTGGGGGGGGATCGCCTGAACCCAACAGTAATCTGATGACTAGTGGAGAGCAGCCTAAGAGGTATGAAAACTGAGACTGAAAATCAGGATTATTCCAAAATTGATTTCTGAATTTGATTACTTTTTGTATTGCTTTTTAAAAAAAATGAATATGAACTTATTTTGACCACTCATCAATAATTGTTTTGGAATTTGGGACAATATTTTAGTATTGTGTGGAATAAAACAAAGATATATTCATTTTATTTATATGTGTAGGTATAAATAACAAAATAAGATATACTAAAAAAAAAACTATTTTGTATGTAAAATTACTATGCAAAGGGCATAAATAGATCAGAAAGAGCAGCTTGAGTTTTGGTTAAATCTTTACATCCACTCCTCATGGGCTCGAATGTCATTTAATTTTAAAATGTAATTATTTATTTGAAACATTTCAAGCAATTGGCTTTATTTGAAATAAAAACTAAAACCAATTGAACATCTAGTTGGCATAAACAGTCAGTCTGGTTCCTCTCCCACTCAGGTACCGTTTCATGGCCATGGACCGGCTGGGTTGTGACCTTCAGAAAGTCTGTGAGCGCAACGGAGGTCGACTGAAGAAGACCACCGTACTCCAGCTTGGTAAAAGGCTGGTGAGGGACTTATGATATCATGACGCTCTGTGCTCCTCTTTTCTTTGGTGTTGCAGTAATTAAGCACGGATTCTAAGATTCAGTTATCCATCATCGCAATTTAATGCTGGTGGTTGTGTTTTGGTGTCCTTGTCAGGTGGATGTTCTGGAGTATATTCATGAAAACGAGTATGTCCATGCTGACATCAAAGCTGCCAACCTCATGTTGGGTTACAGAGACTCAGACCAGGTCAGTCACATAGCTGATTGGTGTTTGTTGTATAAAAATCTATGGCTACGTCGTCCTTTAACCTCAGCTGTTTTTCTTCAGGGCTCTGTTTAAACTTACCAAGCTGGATGTGACATTTGTAACATTCAGGCCTGTTTCCTGTTGACTGCTCCAGGTTTACCTTGCAGACTATGGACTCTCCTATAGATATGCCCCTGATGGAGTCCATAAAGAGTACAAGGAAAACCCAAAGAAGAGCCACAACGGAACAATTGAGTACACCAGCCTTGATGCCCACAATGGAGTTGGTAAGCCATCCAATTAGTTCCCATGGATATTATTGCTAAATTGCTCATCTCTTTCTTGACCAGACCTGCAAACTCTTCTAGAAATAATTAGAGGCCCACGTGAAATGCAAGGTCAAATTTTACATGCAGTGAAGAAGATGCATAAAGATTGGAGCCACAAAGGGTAGCAGTGTGAAACATCCGGATGATAATGTTTAGTTGGACCACTTTAAACAACACAAAATATCTGGTTTAAATCTTTGGCCAATGATTTACACAAGGCTACGCAAGAATTTACACAAATCCTTGTCTTTACACAAAGCTCACCCTGTGTAAAGACAATTTAATATATACAAGTTTTTAATAAAGCATAAAGAAAAAGCTTCTAAATAGATTCCAACAAGTTTTCCACAGACAGCCACACATCTACAGCTAGTGGTTTGATTTCTATTTTAATTGTTAAATAGTTCAATAATATTCAAGTTAAAAGTTACAATTTTCACTAATAATGCTCTTGCAATAAATGATCAATTTAGTTTCTGACTTTTTACACTTGCCTACCCAGATGCTTGTCAGTGAGGCAGGAGGTCGTATATCAAAGTCAACATTAGGCTGATTATTTTAAGGGACAATAAGTGACTTGTTATTTCATGGTGTCTTTACTGCAACCTGGTTTATTTACACTCTTTACTTCATCGCTCCAAATAAAATGGTCTTTTTGCCCTCTGCCTCCACCAGCTGATATAGGGAACACATTAACTGGCAAATTGCCTACATGCTCCCTTTTCTCATTGACCATTGATTTTCCCATCCATGCCCCCCACTGAATTCCCCAGCTCTGTCTCTGTTTAACAATTCCCTAATTAGCTGAAGTCATAACCTGCATCTTGTATTCATCCTCCCATTAATTAAGGGCTTTGATGTTTGGTTAGCGTGAGACCTGAGCTACCGATAACCTCTGTGCTCTCTACGTCGACCAGCTCCGCCGCTCAGCAGTTCGATACTGTGGGTTTGCAACAACTCTGACCGAGTAATTACCATTTTAAGGTTTCTATTAGTCATTCAGCTCTGCAAAAACTCTTGTAAGGAAGATGCATCAGGTGTAATATTGCACTGGGAAGGGAAAAAAGGACTTCTTCAAATGGTGGTTATCATCAGCTTTACAATCTTTCCTTCTCAAATGTTCCTGCCTGCAACTTACAACAGGTGATTAGACCCGAAGTTCCGATTGATGAAACACCAGGAAACCCTTCTGTAAGAACAGGAGTTTAGAGTGTAATCTGGGATTTCGAAGCGATCTTTATTGAGTGCAGTCGACTTGTAATTCACCACAGTGGGGGACGATGGCTCGTAATTAAAAACTGTAGTTTGATACACAAATACTGTTAAAGCTTTCAGTTAGATGTGATGATGTCTGCACCAGTTCTGACCAGCATTGTTCCTCTGATGCACACAGTGAACCAGCACTCGACGATCAACAATGTTGATGTTGTTTTGCAAGTCTCACTTTTCTACACATAATCAGTCTGTGTTTTACTCATGATGATGTGACAGCGTGACAGTCGACGCACTTCTCAGTGACACTACCCGTCATTCTTCATAAACAGGAGACCGTATGCATTTAGTTTTCCAGTTATTTTTAAAGTAATGGATGTTTTGAATGGATGGATGGATTTCAGTAGCAGAGGAGAAATATGTCCTCACCATATTCATACCTTTTCAGTTGGTCACCTCTGTTTTGAAATACAATAAAAAAAAGCCTGTTTTCTCCTTAAATCATTCAGTATTTAAGTTTTCTGGCTGCAAAATTATATTTGGTCTTCAAATTCCTTCTTTTGATCCTTATAAGGGAATATACCAGTGTCCTATCTGGTTCAGTGTGTGCTCGTATTGGAGCTGTAAGAACAGCTGAAAATTGAGACTTTCAACGTGCAGTTTCAGATTCTAGCTAACGAAAGCTTTGTAATGCGCTTTGATATTTTCCTCTTTAAAAATCTGCTAAGACACAGACAGAACGTGCTCAAGAGCCAGACTCATATCTGCCCCTCGCCGACCCGGTGGCATTCATTCCCACAAAGATGTTGTCAGGTTGCTGATGATGAGCCTTGGCAAACACATCCTGCTAGTGGCAGACCTATGTACCCGGAGCTAAACGGTGTAATTAGTGCCATTTGGTGGGCGGACAGCGGACTGATGACCGTCTCCAAACAACAAGTCTGCAAGGCAGAGGGTTAAGAGCGCGACACAGCATTGTGCTTAAGGGAATCTGAATAACAATAGGAGATAATTAGCAGCACGGCCAACGTTTTCTCAGCTCGCTGTCTAAAGCTGGGTGGGAACACAGCCGGTGTGTTGGATGTATTTATGGATTGTTTGTGTCCAGGTTTCACGTGAAAGCTGTACATGCACATACGCAGGCATGCTTCTTTTTGTTGTCCTTTGCCATTCTTCATACGAGGGCAAAGTATGTACATAAATATAGAATAGCAGACACATAAAGTGGCATAATGAGCAGCGTTATCGCGCCCAGAGCGAACGCAGAGGGCAGCAACGTTTAATGTAGCTGTTGATCTTTTTAATTGTTAATCCATTATGTTGCTCTGGGAATTGGACTCCCGTTTTCCTGTGTCAGTATCGCGTGTATTTTTCATCTTTATTCTCCTCCAACAGGCGCTTGGAAACATTAAGTCGCTCTGTAGTCATTTACACAACTATAGAGAGCCTCACTGTAATGCGGACATAATACATACTTTAAATTCACAAGGACAAACAGACCTGACCCTTATTATCAGCGTTATTAAGATCAAGTAGACGAGATGATGACATTATCATGTTTGGAGCTAATACATGTTGACTCTTTGTTTTTCCTTCAGAGCAGGTTTTCATTTCTTCTGTTTTTGCTCTTTTGTCGCACTTACATGTCTCAGATAATTTAAGAAATTGTATTACAAAATCATAACAAAAAGTATATTAGAAATTACGTTTTTTTTTTAAAGGAAACAGGCGGGGGGTGAGGGGGGCTTTCTAAAGCACCCTGGTCCTGAGTGAAAAAGTAATCTCCACCCACTCCCCTGTTTAATAATTATTTTACTGTGATCTACCACATTCTCTTAAAAGCGGAGCTTATTTCACTGCCCGCCTGATTACTGCCACACCTGTAGAATGAAGGAACCGGTTATATAGAAGCTGACAGCTTGAACCAGGCTATAAGTTTCTAAAAAAGCAAACGCATCATGCCCCAATGTAGAGAAATTCAACAACAGATGAGCAACAATAACGTCATGAGCATCTATGAATACAAAGACGCTGACAGTCCAGTGAACCACAACGCGAGCTGTTACCTACAATGAAGAAAACACAGAACCTTGGGTCGTCTACCAAAATTATTGACTCATCCTGGAGGTCACAATTAAACCTACAATTAAACCAGCTTCGCCTAAGCTGCTGAAATTACCTTCCTTCTTAGTCTTGCTGGTCTGAGAAAAGAAGAGGTCAGAGTGAAGTCGGTCCTTTTCTGTGTGAAAGGAGCCAGTTAAGGTGGTTTGAGGATCTTGAAAGGATGCCTTTCTTGGGAGGTGTGTCAGACATGCCCCATTGTTAAGAGGCTTTAGGGGAGACCAAGACTTGCTTGAGATATTGTGTCTTTATATCTCTTTCAACCAAGCTAGAGGATGTAGCTGGAGTGAGGGAGATCTGCTTAAACTGTCGCTCCCATGACTGAGTCTTAGAGACAACTAATTGCAATAAAAGATATAAACATTCTGTCATCAACCATATTTAACCAGCATTTTTTTAAACTTTCAGCTTGCATCATTGCAGCCAACATACATGTTTGTGAGTCAGGCACACGTTTGTCCTGAACGTGTGCCTGAAACGCACCATTTCACTTGGAGTTGACAGTCATTATTCACGTTGAGGACGACAACTTGATTATACCAAATCACAGTACTTTAATTTCACAAATACGTCAACTTAAAATCAGTTTACCGCCTTCCTAATCTGATCCTCTGCGCGAGTGGCCACACTTCCTCTTTGGACCAGCCTGCTGGCTGACCGGGGGGAGGATCAATGCTGGCAGCAGCTCAGGCAGGTGATTTCTCCCTTCTGCTGGAGTCAGTCGATAGGTAATTTCTCCCTAGACGTGTGGCAGCCTTTACTGTATTGAGCTACTAAAACTCCCCAGGCTCAACCTTACTGGACATGGTCACCAACTATCGACAGACCTCACACATAAATGTAGATCCATGCAGTCATTCGTATGCTCACCATAAGATGGAGAAAAACACACTTATGATTTGTTATAAGAGCTCTTGGTGCATAGGAGCTTACACTGGCCTGATGTCAACATTTTATCCTGACTTTATGTTTAATTGTTTAAATCTTTGTTGTTCTCACTTGTTTGGTTAGTAACTGTTGCCAGCCTTAATATCACCTTGCATTTAAAATGCAGACACACAGATAATTAAGTTAAGACAAAAAGGCGCGTTATCTTCAGAGTTGCCATTTGCTCAGGAGCTTCCTGTTGGTATGAAGCTACACTTTTTAATAAGTATCATCTGCATTTGATCATCAGTCAATCCATCAATAATTAAACTGTTCAAGTCTGGACTGGATATCCTACAGAATCTCTTTTCACCACAGGATTCTCTAGATTTAACATGCAGTTTGAGGTCTAAGAAACTTTTATTCTAGTTATAGAAAGAGGAAAAAGAGCATTTTCAATGGTTTTTGGCTTTTCAACCTTGTTACAAGGGTTCCTACTAAAAATGTATGAAATTATCTGTATCATTTTCCATTTCTGGAAAAGTATGAGCATATGAATTTACAGACTTTGTTTTTATTTTCTAAAATAAATCTTGAATAAATAAGTTTTCCATTGATTTTAGATCAGTCGTCTTTAAATTGCCACTTCTCAAACTCACTTTTTGTGAAAATATCGACCTGTCTAGTTTTACAATGCAGCAAAGTTTTTCTGTTTTAAGAGGCGTTTTCACCTCTCATCTTGCCAGGTGGATTTATTTGGCAAAATAAATCCACCTGGCATTTATCTTGCCAACCTAAAGATTTTCAACCTTTAGGTTGAAGATCTCTTCTTTTCGGTTTTATAGCGCCTTCAAGACGTGGTGACCTCCAGATCTTGGGGTTTTGTCTTCTTCACTGGTTATGTGGGTCACTACCCTGGGACAACGTCCTCAAAAACCCCATTCAGGTGCAAGAGGCCAAAATCAAGTAAGTTGTCAGAAGTGCTAATTTTGGTATTTGGGTAGATTTGTGTTGTTTTCCAGGATGCAGCAGCTTTATTTGCCTTTAAATGTATTCAAAATGAAGGTTGGATTTTCTAAATCGTCTCTGTGAGATCATGATAAAAATAAAAAAAAAGACTGATTAACTTGGAATGCTTTCTGCACATCTTCACTGGATCAAACCCTAGTGGCTATCAGAGGTATTTTGATTTAAAGCAGCTCATGGCTCCTTCTTATGGCAGACATTTGTCAAACTAAATATGTATGAAAATATTTCATCTTACACTCTCTTTAAATTAACTCAGCTTCTGGTTCTGTGGTTTCTAATGCTGCCGTATTACAATGATTGCAGGCTAATGTCTTGTGCTCTGCAGCAGAGCTGTGTAAATATTCATGGTCACTAATAATCCAGGAAGTGTAGTTGACCCCAGATAAGTGTTAACACTCTGTGTGACAGCTTGCTTTAGCTGGGATTTAGCTCCCCTTTCCTGCTGCCTTATTCTCATCCTGCTTTTTGCCCCTGAACTCTTGTCTCCCGCGTCTTTGTGACCTCATCTCCTCCTCGTTTTATTTCCTCTCTTAGACTGATGGATAATCTGCCTGGCTCGGTTCAGCAGCTGTCAGTGAGCGGAGCCAGCACAGGTAAGCCAAGGCTGCGGGGCTGCTTCAGGTTACAGGACATCATTTAGACTTCTCAGCTTAAACTGAGAATTTGGAAGTAAGACATGAAGCCAAAGGAAAGGAGGGAAGGCGCCTCTGTCTAATCTGGAGCTGATCTTATGGGATCTGAAGAGAAGGTCACGGTTGAGGACACTTCAGGCAGGGGGGCAGGCATCAAGAGGACACAAAGCGCGCTGTGGAATCATGACCAATCAACTGCATTTACCAATCAGGTTATAGAAACATCATGATCAGTGAAAATAGGCTCAATTTTGAGTTTGGCAAAGAGCAACTGCTTTTATAGATGTAATTTTCAAATTCCATTCAAATTCAAAGATACTTATTCCAGAAAAAAATGAAATGCTGTCGTGACTCATACCTTCAAAGAGTTGTGGATGGTGATGCTGTGGGCATGAAGGATCTCCAGTACTGATTTCTCTGACTGACTGCTATCACAGTTTCATAACAGTTATGACATGATGATAGCTCAATTTTTGGGCAGCAGAGATAATATTTTACAGCAACATACAGAACACTGCTAATCCACCTCATTGGCTTTTTCTGCTCCTCTTTAGATCTCTGTCTGGCTATGTGGTTAGAAAGCCGGACAGAGAGATGTTGGAGTTGGGGATATGAGTCTTGTTCCTTATGATCAGTTGAGGAGACAGTTTGATCTTTCTCTTCCTTTCTCTGGTCTGCGTCCATGAAGTCTCCTTTTAATTGGGATTTTGGGGTCGTGGTTCAGGTATGACTTGAGATGCTCATCAGCTGCTCCCAGTTGTAAAAAAAAACTAGACCTTGTTTCCACGGTTATGCATCAAGTAAAAACTTAAGAGTAAACGTCCTTCCAGCTGCGCAGCATCCAAAACCCGAGGGAGAAACTGTCCAGACACGCAAAGCCTCAGCCAGAAACAAGAAAGAAAAAAGAAAATCTCCAAAAAGAAGAAAACAGAGCCTATTATGGGGTTTTGCATGTTGAATTTGTTTTTTTTTGTTGGGGGGAAGTATTCTACTTTGGAATAAGGGTGTAACATAATATGTGGACCCAGAATCGCCCTCTGTTACCTGGGAATCCGTTTCCGCTTTGTGCCAATTAAACGGACGGCTGTCTCATTGACATGCCTTTCAAAGTTAGTTGTATTTTATCTCCTCTTTATACGGAGAGGTCACACCTTAGTGATGGCTCGGCGTGTGATGTATGGTCAGAGCGGCACGCTCATCTACTGACAAAGCCAGGCTGCCCGCTGCAGATAAGAGCCAACAAATGCATCAACCACCTGAGTGTGTGTGGGGGAGAGATACAGGTTCTACTGCAGTGTGTGTCATACACACCGCCTGGCCAGTGTGCGATCCATCGAGGCTGACAGTGTATGACACAATGCACCTCCATAGCTGTACGCTTGCCTGATCTGCTGTGTGTGTGAGGAGATACATGGCCCGTCGGTGTTTTATCTGCAGCGAGAGACCTTCAGGTTCATTCTGTGTTTGTTGCCGTTGCCTCACTTCTGAAAACGATTTCATACATGGGAAGAAACATCACAGAATCAACATCCTGACTGCAGTGCAATCCTGTTAAATGACTTCATTGCTTTGCTCTCTGACTTGATCCAGAGTTGTCTACGTATTTTTATTTTTTTTTTCATTAAGCTTGTTTTTGATGTTTTCTGCCATCGTCAGATGAGCTAGCTGAGTTTCTGATTTACGTGAGAACTCTGGACTATGACGATAAGCCTGACTACAAGCTTCTTAAAGAGCTGCTGGACTGTCGTGTCAAAGAAGGACTTGACCTGTCTGCGCCTGAAGGTCACCAAAGGTCAGCCTCCAAGGAGTCTTCTAAAAGAGAGAAGGTGAGAACAAAATGAGATGATTATCATTGTGTCAAGTGTCTCCTAAGTAGTCGTCGTGGCATCTTGATACATATCAGGATCAACACTGCAGGATTCACACATATCTCTAAACTCAAATTGTCAGAGTTTTCAGGCAAGTTTCTTTTCCCATTTTCAGAGGATGCAAAAATTCAGCAAGAGCTTATAAAGAGCTAAAAAAAATCTCATGATGATCCCACCACATCCCAGCCCAGGCTTTTCACGGCTGTCTTTGAACATATCAGGATGCAGTTCTGTGCTAGTTTGTGTGCAACAGGCTCCATCCTTCTCAATTCTAAATTAAAGAGTTGTGACACTTACAAACTAATCAAATGTATTGACCGGCTTTTAAAAGAACATTAGGGACCAGTGTAGAGCTGCAAGCCTTTCATTTTTTCTGTTTCACAATCTCCTCCTTTGTGAGATGGAGAACAGGCACAAGAGGAGAGGTGCAGCAGAGTACATGTGCACTGCTTTTTTTCATATGCAAATATTTCATTTTCCAAAAGGCCTCACGGTTGCCGAATAAGACACTTTTTTGAAGTGAATTACACACATGTTGGGAATTATGATCAATATGTCAGAATCAAGTAGTCATCTTTTCAAGGGCAGCTGTGTTTTTTTTGTTTTTTTGTCAGATTTAATTGACTATTACTATTGTTGGAGAAGCTGCACTTCTAAAACATACAAGATGCTCTTGAGGAAAGAATTTGGCCACCCTGGGTCTAAGATAGTTTTTCCAATTTAAAATGAGTAACTCTGGGTTGCCTTTGAACATTGAATTGATCCACAAGATCCATCTCCCTTCACAGAGCTGTCAATCTGATCTCCGGTGGCAGGGCGTTTCTCCAACAGCCTGAGGGATTCAAACTCAGTATTTCCTTTAGACATCAATTGACTAGCAGAGTCAAGCAGGTGAACATAATCCAACCGATTGAATGGACTGGCATTGGTACAACCTTACATCCTCCATATCCCAGTCCAGGACCACTACAATAACACAACCAACAAGTCAACAGTTTTGTTCGTCCCTAAAGTGGAACAAGGTCCCACTGCATCCTTGAAGACCTGAACATGACCCTGTAAAGAACTTTTATGTTCTGGCTGAATTTTACTCTCACTTTGGCCAGTTTTTCACTCATTAGTCTTAATTTCAGTTTTTACTAAATAATTACTTGCTGCCGTGTAACATGTGTTGCTGTTGAGTAGAGGTTAAGGTTTGGAGACCCGGTGAGGTCACCCTGCCTTCTGTTTAGTACACCCTTATGCACAAACCGTAGACATAAAGAAGGATGTGCTTAATGTTTGGCCATAATTAAATTTCTGTATTCATTGAACAACCTCACCGCTGGCCGTTGAGGGTTTTCTTTTTCGAGTCTCTTGACCTCAGAGTGCAGAAACGTGATGGCAGTGAAAGGCAGGTTTAGCCTTCTGGTGACATTCCCCTCTCCACCTCTAAGAGGAGGATGTCAATGAAAGATGGTCAGACCTGATGGTGAAAGAAGACTACAGCCCCCTCCTCTGCTTTCCCCAGAATCACTTCTTGACCCTGCGTGGCCCAGTGACCGGCCTCTCAACAGCCCAGTGAGAAGGAGCTGATGACACACACTTTACCCGGCAGAGGGCATCTCCAATTATGCTCCTAATTTCCTCTCCTCTCCTTGTGTCATTTCATTTCCATGCTAAAGTGCTGGCCAGTTTGATCCCTTGTTAAACACAAGTGGCCATTTACTGACGCTTTAGCGAGGAGAGGAAATGTCAGCGGAGATAAAGGCCACAGAATCGTCTGCCATTACTGTTGGATAAATATGACTCTTTTATGGGCGATCACAGTTTGAACGTGAAGGAGTGTTGCTGAAAGCCAAGTTGAAGAAAGTTGCAAACTCCATTCGTATTAATATTTCAACTCTTCTTGAAGCAGCAGAAAGGAGGAACAGCCAGAGGGCCCTGCAGAGTCAAGCTGGTGACTCCAGAGCTGGGCGAGGAAGAACTGGAGAGCCCAAAGCCCAAACCGGTGTCAGCGCGCTACATAAGAGGCCCACCCCTGACTAAACCCGAGTCCAGTAAGGTAAGCTAGAAACAGACACCTGACTTTTTTGCAATCATTGATTACATTGTGCCACAATTGAACCTAACAATTCGACTGAATTGTTAGGTTCTTGACACCCAGCCCTACACGATACGCTGTATTGTGGACCCTTAAAAGTTCATCCGTTTCTTAACCAAAGTGGCAACTATGTTTTTTGCGTCTCCAAAATTTTATCATGTAGGAAAGTTGTTTAATGTTGAAACATGAAAAGATGTTTTTAAAGTAAGAAAGAAGGTGAAGTTATGCAGTGAATGAAACCAAATCAAAATGGGGACAACTGCATTGAGGACAGTAGCGTCTGCATGTGGCGAATTTGACTGGCCAGTCTTGATGGTCATTGTCCATTTAACCCGAGGCACAAGCAGAGGTCAGATGTTCATAAACAGCGTAGAACTCGACTACAAATCTTTTCTACAGTTGCACAAATAGTAATTACTCGGCGACTGTACTTCAGTGT
Source organism: Poecilia formosa (assembly GCF_000485575.1). NCBI lineage: Eukaryota > Metazoa > Chordata > Actinopteri > Cyprinodontiformes > Poeciliidae > Poecilia > Poecilia formosa. The sequence continues at coordinate 885,925 of NW_006799981.1, read as the reverse complement.
TTTGGCTTTTTAAAGGGAAACTGAACGAAAGCCATAGACCCAACTGGACTCTGCATGTTTATTTACACCAGAAACCAGTGATCACTTCAGCAGCAGCTGAACCTATTCATCAAACCGTTTACCGGCTGCTTTAACAGAGAAGGAGTCGAGTGAAATGAATCTGGAGTCGGATTTTACATGTAAAACACTAAAAACCTGCTGTTTCTCCCCTTTCCTCCAAGAAGAAAGAGGTTTCTCCTGTTGGAAAGTATTTACTGAGGTCGAGGCTCGCACGTAGGTATGAAGAAAAAGAAGACAGTGAGGAGGAGGAAGATGAGGAAGATGAGGAGGATGAGGATGAGGAGGATGACAGACCCAAACGTATTCCTGCATGCTACCTGAGAGGTCCTCCCATTGGCCCTGGAGATCAGCCCAAACAGGTGTGAGGCCTGAAGGCTCACCGCCAAACGGCTTTTTGAGACTTTCCTGAATCATTTTTTTTAAGACGACCATTCTACACTACATCTTTAAATGACTCTTGAACTCAATCAGAGATACAAATTGATCCCAAAATCTATTTTTATTTTTGTTAGCTGTAAAAAAAACATATATATACATATTCATAAAATTCTTTTAACAGAGAACTAAATCCAAAAGACCCGACAACAAAACAGACGAGCAGACCAGGACCATGGCGAGACGGGAACATCAACGCAGCCTCCATGGCGGGGCACGGTGTGACAGGGAGAGACAGATGCATGATGGGGATTGCAGAGAATGCTGGGATGAAAGGCCGCATCAGAACGGAGGGCGGTACTGCCACATCCATTCAAAGCAGAGCCAGATCATGTCAGAGTGCAAACCTGCCACCGTGCAGAGAAACTCCTGGAAGTCCAGGTTTGTCTGTGTGGGATTCATCCTTCTGGTGGGAGCTGCCTTTCTGTTCGCCGAAGTCCGGTTCAATAGCATAAGCGATTTATTAAGCAGGTAGAAGGTCATTATCTTTTTGTGCTGCTCCTCAGGTCTTCTGGGCGGCCATTTTCACTGTAATAGGCTGAAATACAAAGATGAGCATCAGGTTGTTGTAGTTAATGAATTATCTGTAAAGTTGAAAGATGTGGAAGAAAAAAAAATCTCCTGCACAAATCACTAGAACTCTGACTCAGTTCTAGCTATCAAGCTGCGTGTGACGGCACTTTGAGAAGACAAGGCCAGATGATGAATGGATCCATACGAGTAGCTGCTGAATATGCATGCGGCGCTGAGGCCGGGCCTTTGTGTCAGCTGCCTGCGTCCACGTACCTTACTGCAGTAAGGACACTCTCCAAAAACAAGGTTGAAGCTCTGCCTGCTGGAGGGGAGCGCTCGCAGCCACTGGAGGGAAGAAAAGGCTCGTTGATCTCATCATCACCTTGGACATGGTGACATTAACATGTTTCTACTTTTTTATATGAATATCATTCTACGTAATACGGTTTAGAGGGCTTTTCAAAGAACAAGGGCTCCTCCTGCCACCTTTCACCACATCAGAGAAGCAGAATTTGAGTAAAAAGCAGAGGAAATACAATCGAGAGTTTATTCTTCTATGCTTTGAAGTCGCACCAGTCTACCCGAGTGATGCCTCTTCACTTCTGAAGACTGAACTTCAACATTAGGTGGCAAACTGACTAAAAGCTGCCAAAAAAACCCCCAAAAAACAAACAACTGCTGTGGTCCTCAACAGTTTATCTTTTACACTGACCTTCTGTGCCTACTGCTTCTGGTTATACTTAGAACACTGGAAACATTGGTATATATTACTGGGTTGAACAGTGAGTATTAGCTGCTATTAGACGTGTGCCGATCGATCGGCCACCGATCATAATCGTCCGATTTCGGTGAAAAAGTGTATGATCTGTGATTGCCGATCACTGTGTCGTGTTGCCAATCACACAAACCGATTGGCTGTATCTCAGTTCGCAGCCTTCGGGTGCAGCTGATCTCCTCTTTCCTTCACGCTGCGAAAGCGCGCAGCAGCAAATCCTAAGCGATGTCACATGGAACTTCAACGCTCAGAGTTGAAGTTCCACGTTTGAAAATTACCTCGGGGGTGAAGCACGTCAAAATGCATCGACACAACAAATCTAATATGACATTTAAGACACTTGATGGAGTTTGGCTGCATTGAGGCTCACTGCAGAAAAAATAAAATAGACATCCAGAGTGATCAGACAGCAGGTAAAGCAGTGCAGAAAGCTAAAAAAAAAAAGATGACAAGAAAAAAGTTAAAGTCCACTGCGCCGCACTACTGGTAGTAATATTTCATAGATGTAGCACCGCTCAACCTCCACCTGGACTGAACTCTCACACCGAACGTCTGCTTAAAGCTGCAGCATGTAACTTAGAGAAACAAAAAAAGATTTGACATATGCATTAAAACTTTCACTATGTCCTAACATGAGACAGATAATCTCTGAAAGAAGAAAATAATAACCGAGCTCCTTTGCCTCTTTCCTGTGTTCTGCAGAATTGCTCAGCTCAGTCAGAAAGGGCCAATCAGGACCAGCACCAAACAATTAGCCGCGCTCTCAGGAAGTTTTCATTTAGTAACTCTGGATTGTTTATTTTGATGCAACCTGCATTTAACTTTGAGTGAATGTCTCCTTTTTTGTTGACATTATTTGATAGGGGCAGAGTTGCAACATTTATTTGACTAACGGCAATAATTTAGGGTACAGAGAGCTACACTGTTAAATATTATTTTACTGATTGCAGTGACTTAACAGCTGCTGTATTGTGCCTGCAAGTATTTTTCATGTTTATGTCAAAATTAGGTGAATATATTAGCAGATCATTTTTTTTAATTTTGCCAGATCACATAGTAGCATTTATACCTTATACAAAAAATTAACAGCCAATCCAGATTATCGGCAGCGATGGGTGATCGGAATCCTAGGAAAACCTGATCGGAGTATCCCTAGCTGCTAGTGATGCCATTACTGTGGACTGAGTCATGTCCACAAAACCACACTGTTCCACTATGAGCATTCATCTGTCACACAAATGGTTGTAATGCCCTCATTTACTATCAAATTGCTACAAAATGACTTAAATTAAAGCTCAGAAAATAGCCGATGTTTTGATTAGTAAAATATGAAACCAGCTATAAGCCTTGACACTCTCAGTATTTCAGCAACACTTATTGTAAAACCAGGTGAATGTATCTCTATTTTTGTTTAAATGCATAATAAATTGAAACTTGTGCAACCAAATATTGTTTTAAGTCATTGCATCCCAGTAAAATGTGTTAACATTTGTGGCCGCAATGCGACAAAATGCGGAAAAGTTTTGAGTATGAAGATTTTGTGCAAGGCGTTCTAAATCCAGGAGTTAGTGAACCTTATTGGTGATGGAGTCGATCTGTTTCCATACCTCATAGAGACAGGCCTGATGGAACGGCTGGCCACAGCGGGGGTCATTACACACTTGATCGGGGATGGCGTCTTCAAGCCGATAGGAGTAACAGATGCCGCACTCCACATTGAAACTCTGCACACACACACACACACACACAAATCCAGAAACATCCAGTGGCACTTTCTAAAATGTTCTGGTCACTCATGGAGTCTCTGAGCACCAACATGCTAAATCAACCTCCAAGCATCACCTGCAACTCCCACTCTGCACTCTGTTGCTGCTCCACTATCACACCTTCAGTGCACTCTCTCTTTGCATTTCTGCGTAATGAGAAGCTTCTGTTTTTGTTTTTTTCCCCCCCTCTTCCCCTGGAGCCATCCATTAAGAGAGAGGATGGCAGGTTTAAAAAAAAAAAAATCAACATCTGGTCAACCCAACTTTTTTGCACTCCTCTGAATGTTAATGAAGCTGAGGCATTAATCACCGTGGCGACAGCAGATAAACACAACGCCCTTTCAACCCATTCGCAGAGAAGGGAGGGGAAGGAATGATTTTTTTTCTTTAAAAAAACGGAGAGATAAATGGTTTTGCGTGATTAAAGCGGTTTGATAGTGAACAGAATTCTGCCATCTTTGTTATTCTAATGATCTTATCTGTAAACAACCCAATTAAAGGAGCAGTTGTGCCCACCTCTAAAAGAGAATAAATAAATAAATAAAAAAACATGGAGAGAAAAATATGGAAATGATGGAAAGAAAAAAGCAGTTGTGTACATCCACCCGCTTAAAAGTTGAACATGCACAGCTCCTGGAGCTAATCCTGATGAGAACGGACATGTTTGAAATGGAAAAGGGTGCATCTGTGTGACATACAGATTTTTCGTGGGTGGCCGGTGACGGGAATTCGATCTCCAAAACATCCCGGAGGTTGTTCAAAACGCTGGAGTCCGGGTTCCTGCCAGCAAACCACAGACAGCTCCTTCACACACTAATTAACCACATGCAAATGAGCCTGCAAAGACACTGAGGGATGATTAGGACACTTTCACCACTGCTACACAACAAGGGGGAGAAAAAAATGGAAAGGCTGCAAAGCATTGGTTTGTTCACACAGAGGGAGGGAGAACTTCCTGAGCTCTGGAGCAAATGCTGCAACCTGTGGTGAAATTAGAATCGAAATGAGGAGTAATCATCTTTTCTTTGCCTAAAACACGGAGGGATGATCAGATTCTCTCCAAGCAGCTGAACTGGTTCCCACTTCAGCAACGACATGGCTTCTGGAGCGTCCCGTAAAATCCCGTAAAACACAGAAGTGGCCCCGTCTCACAGGGGCATCTCAAATGAAAATCTATAATTCATTTCAGTCGATCTCAGCAAAATAAGCAAAAATAAAGTTTGAAAAAATCCTATGAGTACATTGGTTGATCAAGTCAACATTTATCTTTTTTTTTTATTATTCCTGCAAATCATGAAACTCCTGAGCAAATTAAGATAAACTCAAATCAATAATACTTTTGGAAAAATCTGGATTAATCTAAAATTAGTGTAAGTTTCATTAAAATAGTTATTTCAGTGCTTTGGCAGCTAAACTGACCCAAACAACCTGGGGTCCAGTTTGAGACCCACATATAAAAATAATGGCAAGGTGCTGTTTGGATTTTCAAGTGAATGTGGGTTTATCAAAATGATTGATAAGTTGTACAAAAACTCAAGCTCAGATGTTCTGTGAGTTTTTTTTTCCATAATTACTCAGACCTGGAAAACAATAAAATCAAATTACATAATTTTCAAGACCGCCTTAGAAATCTGGATATAATGTAGGCCTGAGCAATAAATCAATAATAATATACTGTAATGGACATGTGTTCAATATCAATAGATAATATGCAATTTCACTGAACTCTGAGTCAGAACCGCACAGCATTCTGGGAGATGTAGGCAGAGGAAAGGCTTCAGCCACTCAACATCTCACCAGGTAAGGAAGATTGGTGGCATCAACTAACTTGCTCACTTTTTGGTTACCTAGCAACGACCTGTTGAATAACTTAGTGCTGCATTTTAAGGTTTTACCACCGTGCCTTATAACTGCCTCAAAATAAATAAAAGCATGGAGTGAAAACTGGATAAAACAGGAAATGTGAGGAAAGTTTGGCAGTATTTCAGATTTTTAAAACAAAGAACTGATCGATAATTATCAGTCGACTAATATGAGACACTTATTGTATAAGTGTGCCCAGCCCTAAGTGATACATAGATTAGTACAGACAGCACACAACGACGTGGAGGACGAACGATTGTGTCGTCAAACTCACCACATGTGCATGTTGGCGTTCAGTTTATTCCTCAGCGGCGTCACCACTGCAACAACAGAACAAAAGGTCGGACTTGGTTCTGGATGTGAATTCTGATAACAGCTTTAAATTTAAGCTGAAGTTTGTCATCACAGATTCAAAGCACCTGCAAGATCCTCCAGGATTGTCTGGAAGCCCCCTGAGAAAAAAACTAAGTTAGTCTGTCTCAAAAGAGCAGCCCTTTGCCCCCCCGTCTGACGGCGCCTCTACTGTCACATGTGAACCCTCGCCGCTTCCAGCTCCGCGGGGAGCGCCGTCTACGTGCACCGCTCATCACTTTCATATTTGTTTTTCCTACATGCAAAAAGCAATATTTCTGGGCGACCTTCCGTATTCGAGGGTCGCCGCCCGCCTCTCGTCTCGGCGGCTGAAGTGTGCGTGTGTTTAATATCTTTAGAGTCGCATTGCTAGGCAACAGGCGAGGAGTTGCACGACCTTGGGCTGACAGAAACAATGGTCGACAATTGACGTAGGCTTGAATAGAAAGCAGAGGCTCAAAGCTCGGCCTGGCCGGCTGTGGTGAGTGAGAGACCAGGAAGCAGGTGGTTTGATACGGCGACCAACACCAGCAATTTGGCTGAAGACAAGTGGAGATCAGAAGAAGAAGTTGTTTTTTTCCATTTCCTCTAAGCGGTAAAAAACAAAAAAAACTGGTTTACTCTCTGAAGCCATCCTTAATGGGTGATTACCACCCATAAAAAGACACTGATTAAAATCATAAGGGTTAAAGGTAGCGTTCTTTTGTAAGATCAGTCATTTTACGAAGCGACTTTCTAAAATGAAGTTTAAGTGACGTTAATCCTTTACTTATGAAAGAAGTATAGTTTCATACAGTGAATTAATAACACTGAACACAAGGACGATTACAAATTCAAACTTCTATCACCTGGAAAACACTTCGAAGATTAAAGGACTAAAGTTCTATCTAGACCTAGAGAAACCTCATCCAGGAGTTTATCTTTAGTCGCATCGATTACTGCAACAGCTGCGGCTGATCCAGAACGCTGCGGCTCGCAACCTCATTAAAGCTAGGGAAATCAACACGTCACCCCAGTTCTGAAGTCCTTACAACGGCTCCCTGCAGCTCAGAGAATAGATTTAAAATAGTTCTGTTAGTTTATAAATCGTTGAATGGTTTAGCACCAAATTAAAGATCTGCTGCTGTTGTATCAAACTTCCAGACCACTCAGGTCAAACATGGAGAAGCATCATTCAGCTTCTACTCACCACAAATCTGGAACAAACTTCCAGAAAACTGCAAAACTGTCAAAACACTGAGTTTCTTTAATTTAAGGCCTTAATAACTGGAATATCATAAATTCTAGTCTAGATTGCAACTTTTCATTACTTCTCTTTATTCTCCCACTGTGATATAATGTTTCTTTTTTTGCTTAATTGCGTCATGTTTTCATCATGTAAAGACTTGTGGTTAATAAGCACAAATAAACTTGACTAATTATTTAAGCACCTCACCTCACACAGGAAGCAAAAACATGCAACCCGATTTTAATGATAGAGCTTTTTAAATATTTATAATCAAGAAAAAGGTACAAAAAAATAACAACTCACAAAACAATAACTGGAGCAGATTAACATGACACCAAATCTTTTTTTTTTTTATTCTTTTTTTTGTGCAGCAGTTAATAACTTACTGCTGTTCATTTTTATTACAGATTTTGCTTTTGCTGATTTATATGGGCTGCCTCTTTCCTAATTCCAAAATAAAACTCAATTAATTATTCAATTATTTTGATTCTACAGGTTAAAATTCATATATTGACAATTTTCATAAATATTTTCTATATACATCTAGACTATTTTTTTTGTTGTTTTTAAAATATAATTGCTGCAGAACCAGAAAAAAAAAAACAAAAACAAAAAAAAAAAAAACACTTCTGAAGACAGGAGTGTTATTGAACATAGCAGGTGTAACTAGGCTCTTTTCTCCCTGAGTTTTGCTTCCAAGGCACAGACCCCTCTGAAGGAAGCTGTAACGTTCGGTATGCTGCATGACCTCCAGGCAGCAGCAGTCACCTATTTATAGTTCCCTGCAAACTGAATCATAATGAGAGGATGCTTCATGCTTTAATACATTGTGTCAGTTGTTGGGGTGTAATGCAGTAGATAAACTTGTGTGCATGCTGTGAATTCCTGACTTAGAAGTGGAACTGTGTCTGTGGGCTCCTACCCACCATGATCGGCTCCCAGCAGGCAGCACTCTGGCAGCATCTTCGGGTGCCGCGGATCCACCTCCACCTTGATGGACACGTTGTTTCCTGCACACATTCACAGTCAAAAACACTTTATAGATCCCAAAGGGAAATTAAACAATAATTAGATGTGGGGCTGATGGGGACGGGGTGTGTAATTCAGCCGCATGATCCCACTTCACGTGGGTTTAAAGAGTCGGCGTCCCGTCCACTGACTGTGAAAAAGTATGGAGCAAAGAAATAGTTGCTTCTTATGACGTCACAACCAAATCAAAATCTTTCTACTGAAATTAGAGAAATAATATCCTTACTCCCTTTAATCTATTCATATTTACAGCAATAGCAGTTCATTGCTTTTGCTTTTAGTTTCCATCAACAAAATATCAGCTGCGTCGACGCAAACTTTACCTATGGCGATCCGCCTCATTGTGTCGGAACGGCTGGGCTTCTCCGGCTCTAGAACCCAGGTCTTCCCGTCGATCTCATCCAGGACGTCCCAGAAGTCCGTCAGGGACTCCAGAACCAGCAGGAACTGACTGTGGAGCTGCTCCAGAGAACTCTGCGAAGGCAGAAACAGCATCAGGGTCAGCGACAAAGTGCTGCATTCTGCTTTTAAATGGACATTACTGAGAGCCGTGCCATCAATTATCCACAACCAAACCCATCAAAGTAAACAAGAAAAACTGGACTGAATATGTACAAGTGAGGATTTAGTCAAAGTTAAACACAGAGGTGTGGGTTGGTGCAAAAAGCTTCCGCCGTGACATTTTCAGATTGAGAGGAAAGAGAGCGTTTAAAACCAATCGGTTAAAAACTGCAGCAACTCAAGCTGCAATAAGCACGCTCGCATAAACACGAGCTCTCAAAGCAAAGAAAGAGACGCTGATAGAGGTGCGGGAGAGCAATGCAGATGGAAGGAGAGGGAAAAAAATTAGGGGAAAAAATGAACCAAAAATTATGGGTCATTGTGCCAGCACAGTGCACACAATTAAGCTTCGTCCAGGTGCTGAGAGCCTCAGCAATTACAGCCCAATTAATGCCAGCACTATGACTACAGTTAGAGCCCAGGATAACTACTCCAGGCCCGGTTCAGCTGTTACTTAAATTCCTGCTCGATCAGAGAAGAACCTGAGTGAGAGCTGAAGGCTGCAGAGGATAAAAGGAGTGGAGTCGGAGCCGAGCGTTGCTCCTTGGCTGTCTCAATCAGTTATCTTTATCTATGTATGATGTCTCTCCCTGACCTCCATTCAGCTCTGAGAGCAGAAATGCTGAAGATGCGGTTACATCGCTCTGCTTTTAACCTGATTCAACTATTCATCTCCTCGCCGGTAACCTCAGAAGCAGTTTTTCTTTTTTTTTTTTTACAGAAATGTATCTAATGTACTTAGAAACTAAAAATGAAACATAATAACTGTCAGTTATTGCATTGAATCATTTTCACCCCCCCCCAAAAAAAAAAATACTAACGTACAACAGTGCGTTCAAAGTATTTGTCTGAATTTACTCTTTTGAGTGTAAAACTCTGTTTATGTCTTAAATCTTTCCCCAGAGACAAGAAAACTCGCTCAAAACTTAAATTAAGACAAAGTAAGAAATTTCATCACACCTGAACGTTTGGTTAAATGTAAATTGGTGGTTTAGATCATTTGGGGGTTCTGTTGTGAAGCTAAGAGCAGACAGTATCTAAACTCCAGTCGGTAGGTAGACAACTGGACATGGAATGAAATATAGAATAACAAATTCTTTTCTGTATTCGCTCTGAACTCATCCAGACGTAATGAAATATTTAAACTCGACACTTCCAGATTTTCTAGAGTCAGACTGTGGAGCCTTTGTTATCACATGTTTATTCACCATCTCTATCTTCAAATATGCAGTTTCTGGTGGTTGACATATGGTAGAACCTGCAAGCACAAAGGACATGAACAACAAACACACACACACACACGCGAGTGCGCGCAGGTTTATTTCTCTTCCACATCTTGTTCCTTACAAATGCACTGAGTGGCACATCTTGGCCCTGTAACAGAGCAGGCAATAATTACTCATTCAAATGAACATGTCAGGGCTGCCGACAGACAGGCCCTTCCCCCTGCATGCACACACATAACACACAGAAAACACACACTTGGCAAAGTTAAGACCATGCACACACGCATATATGTATGCACACACAAACACACGCACACACGCTTCATGTCGCAGAGTGGGAGAGATCCATCAACGGCCCAGCAGGCAGACAGACTCCATACGGTAGCGCTGTTCTAAGCTGCTCCTCACTGTACGCCTGCCATGTATCAGCTCTCACACACACACACACACATTTAGCTTCTCTTTCCTCTAACCCACCAACTCTCTGCCTCTCTGACTTCTTTTAACAGCTAATACTGACATATCTCAGCTCAGCTCTGCACTCCTCACTCTGCAATCAGGTTCTTGACTTTATTACACGCCAGGAAGAACAGTCCAGTTCAGTGCTCCGTCATAGTGTGTGTGTGTATGTGCGTGTGTCTGTAAACGACACACAGACTCGGAGGCAGTGACAGAGATGAAAGAAGAAGGACGACAAACAACAATAACGAGGGAAGCACAGGGACACAAAGAGCCCACAGCTGGTTCTACATCAAAGCACCTTTACGGCAATTATAGCGGACTAAATTTGAGGGGCTAAAAGGAAAAGTGTTAATCGAGCAGGTGGAGACCCGCTTCGTTACATTATGACTCACAATGATTCAAGGATTTCTGTGGAGCTCCTCGTTTTCTCCTCCTAAAGGCCTCAATCCACGTAAGACTATGAGGGAGTGACGCTACATCAGATTGAAAATGACACATTTTTGGATAAGATCAACAAAGAAGAACATTTGTTGTTTCCAGAAATAATTCTGTAAACACTTAGGCCCGTTTCGCACCTACATTTCAAGATTAAAAAACAAACACGGGGCTTGAGCTTTCCACTCTGACGTGAAGATGTGAGATACCCATAACCCATCTGTTGAACATTCATGGTGGTTAATTTGCTTTCACCGTTCAGTTGCAAAGACCATGCCACGTAAAAATTGGTGTAAATTTTGTCTCCCTTAAAATCGGGCTGTTGAGAAAGCACACACCTCCAGATTCCACCCACACTCAGCTGTGCTGCTGTCTAGGAGAATATTTGACTGAGAATAATTCATGGATTTCTGTAGCAGTACAGCTTACAAAACAAGACAGTGGACAATTTACTGCTATGTTTATAATTAAGACCAACACTGTAAAATCATTTAAAGGTTTAACGGATCAGAATCGAAAAAAAACACACATTTGTTCAGTTTTAACCAATGTAAGTATTACAAACTGTGAACTACATATGACCTAACATCAGTTCAGATTCAAACAGCTGCTCAATGTAGACTTAAAATATTTATCAGAAATATTTTTCATTCATGAATATGTTAAGAGTTTAACAAAACCAGGCCGGTTTCCAGTCCAGTCAGCGGGATCTTGTGCTATGAGTTCATGTTCCCCTTTAGCAAAAACGCTCCCACATTCTCAGATTGGCACAGTTCTCAGTCCATTTTGACCCAGTTTTAGAGTATTAACAAGGTTTAGGAGGAATTTAGTCCACTGATTTTATTCAAGGTCAGGCCTTATACACAAAACCTGCCAAAACTGAAGAGTGGATGAACAAACACTGGATGGATGGTGGAATAAAAGAATGATGATGCTTTTACAGATGGACGGTTGCTACGCTTAGAGAAGGCAAGAAATATTTTTCCATGCTCTATTTTCATTTATATGGCCCGTTTCATTCTCCCATACAGGAACGTGTCCAGACTGAAACACTGATTTTGATCACATTCCATACTTTTCCAGACTTTATAAAGCTGTGAAAAAATGTCTGGTTCTGAGTTCTGGTCAGATCTATACTTCCCATCTCTGCCACCGCCTGAAGCAAACAATGAGACTAACGAAACTCGTTCTCGCGTCTGTTCAGTACAAGTCTGAAGAAAAATCTACATTTCTAAATCTAAAATTTCTTAGATTGTCAATTCCTAATAGAAAAAAGAAAACCAAAAAAAACTAAACTACATGCAAGTTTAAAACAAAATGGTTTGGGTGATGTAATCACACAAAGTCATGAATGATCTGAGTGGTAATGTACACACTAATAATACTTTTCCCGTTTAAATTCAAGACATATTAGAAACAAAGTCATGTTATTTCATTAATTAGAAATTTATTTTCCCGCACAGATTCTCATCACCCTCTATTTCATAATGGAGTGGATTCAGTAGAACTAACTATGGCCTGGTTAACCTGAAGGGATACTAAGAGGCGAGAAGGTGTATTCAGAAAAATATCTCAGTCCTGTAACAGGTGGTCTACCTTTTGGCAGCAGTCCATACCTGTGGTGTCCAGGTGATGGTCAAAGGGACTGGCAGGTCAGCTGAACAGTCAGGAGCCTCTGCTGGATGCTGTGGACGCAGCAGACAGAGGCATCAGCCAGAAATACAAGGGACGGGTTTAGATCAAAACATGTTTGGGAATTAGAATGGCCCAGTCAAAGCTCAGATCTGATATGATGCATAAACTTCTAATAAGGTATTGGGAAACTTTGACAAATCCTGCTGGTTATTCTATTTGCTTAATATTTGCTCTATCAGGTCTAAAGTTCAACAAATTTCCAGATTTTAGATATGGAAAACACATTGATATGTTACCGTTTTCAAATGATTCAGTAAAATAAATGCTATTCCACCTTTTCTTTATTCATTTAGAAAATGAAATTAATACATTTTATTTAATTTTCTAAATTAAATTAAATTAAATTAAATTTAAATTTAAATCTTCCTGGTAGCCTTTTAGTCATTTTTAAGAACTAAGCAGAGTTAGCCCAGATTTAACAAGCCGGTAAAGCCAAAGTCGAATCTCACTAAGCTTTGGTAAACCGCCTCTGTTCACCTTCAACATTATGAAACTCTTTGTCCTTCCCCAGTCCTCCCTCACTCCCCAGTCGTCCAAGCCTCCACGCGTCCATGCCAGTGCCGCCTCTTCCAGAGCTGCGTCTGGTGAGGAATGACCTGGCGCTGGATCTGGGGGAGGCAGCTGGAGGCCGGGAGGTGCCAGAGGGCTGAGGAGGGCCAGGTGGGCACAGTGTGGGGTCTCACAGTCCTCCCTTATCCCCGGTGGACGTCATCCCAGCTTAGGTAAGCACCACCTCACCATGACACCGTGCCCACACTCTGCAACTCTGAGCTCCTTCCACTCCTGCTGCCCAACAGATGCCTTCGTTGACTTTGTGCACTAAGAAAACTTTTTAAAAACTATTGCGCTTTAAGCTTTAACCTATATTGTTATCCAAGTTCAATTTTGCTGAAATTCAAATTAGGATGCTTGAATGAATGATATGAGGAGCTAGAAACTCAAAAAGAAATCTAGTTTTTAAAGTTTTGGAGGACTTTTAAAGTTTCTAAACAAGTCATAGACAAATTCAAAGGCAGCGATACTGTTTTATCATTAAAAAAAAAGAATCAAAGGATTTTTTTAGATTCTAATTTTTAAATACTGATTAAATCAAACCAAAACAGACATTAATGAAAAGAAATAGAGCTAAATGTGGATAATTCATCAACTCAAAATCACAATCAGCCAGCAAACTCAACCAATATGGTATTTAGAGCTAAATTATAGTTATCTTAACTAATGTATAAATATATACAATATTTTGGTTGCAATGGACTGCTTGGATGCTATATTTAGTGGTAAATTATGTTTCCCGATAATATATCTGACCTGCTGGATGGACTTTCACTGCACCTGTCGTTACATGATGCAGGTCACGTAACGACATAAAACACAACATAAAGCTGACAGACTGGACAAGGAGATCACAGGAGTAGCAACCAAGCTGTGACTGTAGAGGAGCTACAGAAATCCACAGCTTAGTTGGGACTAAACAGACATTAGTCACTCATTCCACAACTCTAGTAGCCTTTTTTGGAAAAGTTTGGCAAAATGGTTAAATTGTCGAAGGAAAGCCAAAGAAATCCCTGCTGTATTTTGGCAAAATGCTTGTAGGAGAGACACAACAAGCATGTGGAAGACAGTGATCTGGTCAGAGACTAAAATCTGACCTTTTTTTAAAATCAGCATCCAAATTTATAAATGTGGTGAAAAAATAAATAAATAAAGCAAACTAAGCCTCTCTCTCTCTTTTGGCCAATGACTAAAATGCAAAAATGAACTGAAATGAGAAATGAAATGACAGCATTGACTGACAGCAGCGGTTATGCAGATTAGTGTGAATTTATTGGTTTTCTCTGTGCACACAGGAAGGTTTCTCCGTCCTGCTGAGGTCTGTGAAGAGATGCATTATCTGAGTTACATCTCAGTCACAGCAGGTTATCGTGTCTCTCCACATCCTCTCCAGTCTGACCTACATTTAGGGGCACAGATGTAAATCACAGATTCCCTATCATCTAAATGAATGTTTCCCAGTATGCAGTTTTGGAGAAGTTGGCCTGTTGTGATTTGGACTCACTGCAGGTCGCCTGATGATGAGCAATTTTTGTTGGAGTGACAGTGATCAAGTTGCTGTAAAGTTGCTGCGAGTGGCCCACCTTTGACTTGAGTTTAACAGTGAGAGTGTGCTGCCTTCCAGAGGAGTCCTCGGCCCTCAGCTTCAGTGTTTGGAAGTCCATGTCTATGGAAAGCATCCTGAGGAAGGACAGAGCTAATTAGACCTTCGCTGATCTCAGTGCCCACTCTTGATGTGCATTTTTAGAGGCAGAGGACCCGAGGCTCACATGGAGACGTGGAGAAATTGTGACGAAGAAAGAGAGTTGTGAAACTTGGGTGTAACCATAAACGTAATTTGATAACAGAAAATGCAATTTCACAAAAGAAAAAAAAAAAAAAAAAAACAAGCTATCCAAACTAACTGAGCTCTATGTGAAAACGTAATACCCCCTTAAACCTAATAACCCGATGTGCAATTATTACTCCAATGACACATCCAGCTTTTCTTGGTTCATCAGTCTTTTACATCGTTATGGATGAATGTTGTCCCACTACTGTTTGCAGAACTGGTTTAATTCACCCGCAATAACGAGGGTTTTCAAGCATTGTAAACCTGTTTAAGGTGGAACACTCAGTTACGACAGCAGAAAGCAGAGCAGAATGTTCGAACCACAGTGACGCCACCTTGAGTGAACACTACAGACAAGATCGATTCCTCGTGTGTTCTTGAGTTTGTTAAGATCAGGCAGGAAGTGTTTTTGCAGATCTTTTAGCCTACTCAATGTTGTTGGATGGTTTTTCTTTAAGAGCTTCTTTCATTCTGCAGGTCAGAGAATAATGAGGCCTGGGTGCGGCTAATGAAACTGAACTCAGCTGTCTAGAAATGTGGTTATAGCAGTTAGTTTTTGGTTTAACAAGGGAGGCGATTATACCTCCACACAGAGTTTAGCTGGTTTGGATAGCTTTTTTTTTTTTTTTTTTTACCTTGATACAAGAAATCAAAGCTGCTTTTTTTTTTGATTTATTAAGATTATGTTTATCTGGAGGGAAGAAGGGGATTTTGAATGGTTTCTCCACATTCTGTTTTCTTTTTTGAAATGTATACAGACCTAGAAAATACTTAAACTTCACACATGAGCAGGAAATAACTGAATAGGCCGCTAGGACAGGCACTTCACTTAGAAATGAACTGTCACTGTATTGCGGTGGCACTTATAGAAGTGGACTTAAACTGCCAGAAAATAATGTGTCTCTGGGTGACTTCAGCTTTTGGAGTCATCCTATAAATCAGACTCTTTTTCATGTCCTAAATTAAATCAATTAACAGGACAAAATGCTGATGTGGCGCAACCATTCACCAACACCGCTGTCAGATTTACGACATCACGACCGTTTCAACGAGTGATAACCAATCAGAAGTCCACCTCTGATCTACTGAGGTCTGAAGACAAAACACTGATCTGAGACAAAGCATCTACACAACCCTTGTCCAGATTTACAGTATATTACAATGGTGCTCTGTGATGAGGCTGACAGAGTTGTATATCTAGCCAAGATTTATAGAGCGGAGCGAGAGATAAGTGATGTTCAGACACACACTTAGGGACATGATGGAACGACGGGAGGCGCTGTCCATTTGGGTTCAGCTCATAAAAATGATCAGGCCTCTCACACTGAAAGCCACAGAGAAGGACAACAACAGCATCAACATGTCAAAGGCAAACAGAGTAACATCTTCAGGAAGTCCTCAAAACAGCCAGAAAGTATAAATGCATGTAACAGGCAACAAATACAAGTAGAAGTGAGCAAAATGGACTCAGAATTTTATTATGATATTTTGTGGTACTGTCATAATGATAAAAATAATGATGGAAATCTATTTATTACTTCATTTTTAGGTAACAGTATGGCTGTGACTGCATGGCACAGAAATCATAACGTCACAAACACACACAAAAAAAATTAAATTGGCTTCTTCAGGACCCAACTTAAGATGTTTGATTTGTATCACTAAGCTGCACACAGCAACAACTTTTGATCATATTTTCCAAAAATGGAGAAAATAATAAAAATAATTTTTTTTATCATGTCAGTTTTGTTATCTTATGTCTTAATAGCGTTAATTCAAATTTGTCAAGACAACAATAAATCAAAATTCTTATGATAAACGATGCAATAAATGCCCACCGCTACCTTCAAGATCACTTCACAGATCAGAATAAAACTTAAAATGAAAACAATATGATGGATAATCAATTTTGTTTTCTTAATCCAGTGGTAGCATCATTCTGTTGGACTGTTTCACTATCAATAAAACCAGTACATTGAGCAAAGCAAATATAAGTAGATAAATTAGGCTAGCATTAAGCTTCTGAAATGACATTCCCAAAACCTCCTCAAAAATTGGAAACTGGAGCTCAAGAGCCTGGCCTTTGCCAGCAAACCAACTCATTGAAAAATCTGAGCAACCTGGAGAAGAAAAGTTTAAATAATTATGTCAGTACTAAACCCCTCCGGATGAGTAAACGGCTGATTGCAACTGCATCAAAAACATCCACATGTTCATCTCCATTGCTACAGGGTCTCACACCCCAGAGACCAGGGACAAGCCGCCACCCCGTCTTAGCTATGATGGAATCAGCATGATAGTCCAACCTCTTGCTGGGAAGACTGATGAGAGCTTCCCATTTGCAACTCCGCAGCAATGTGAGCCACTTCTACACCATGCAAATTTAGGTGAGATTCGATATTGTACTCTGTGCATGTTGACAATGTGATTCATGAATAGTGCGATCAACACTTTCTGTATGATGGATCACAAAACACACATGTAAAATGCAAACAGAGGGCCGTGGCATGTACAAATGGAGGGGACAAGGAGAGATATGCACTAATTTTATACAGGATTAAGACGTGCAGATTCACGAGTCTGGCTCGTGGTGTTATTGTGGTAACCGGGACACCATCATTACTTAGAAATTGTAACCCGGGAATTCCCAGTACTATTAGAGATCATGTTTGTATTACAGGATTAGGGGGAGTAATTTATTAGCTGGCCTAATAATGTAAGAAAAACAAAGATGGAGGAAAAAAAGCTTGTGTTGGTAGACCTAGGAGGCCCAGCAAAAAAACACCAACACAGTGTGACGGAGTGATAACACCGCAATCGGAAGACGTGAAGTAAGCCCTGCACGTTCTCCAACAGGTTGTGAACACGGAGCACCAGCTGCGCCCATAATGAGCCCAGGAGCCATCAGGGCCATGTTTCTGGTGGAATCAAGTGATAGCAGCTGACCTACTTGACCCCATTTTCCATTAATTAGCGCATTTTTCGTCACAGGTTTGCCATTCGCAGCCTAACAAGATAACCAAACTAGGAAATGCCAAATAGAGGCACGTGGAGGGGAAGAGAAGACTCGCTTTACCTGGTCCAATCAGCAGGCACTATTACAGCTGAAACCCCCGGTGGCTATTAGCACGGCACATACCAATTAAGACGCTAAGCAAATCTCGAGTGCTTTAGAGATTGAGGCCCGCTGTGTATAATGCTTTCTAACCGTAACACCGCACTGAAAATGATGTCAGTCCCATTTCTAGCATTAAGCATACCTTCACCCCCCATCTCCTATTAAAACCTGAGAGTCTTCAATTAGAGGCATTTGCATTTTGCTAATATCATAATTGCAGTCGTGGTCATTAATAGGAAAGTGGAAAATGAGTGTGGTAGTCAAGGATTAATCCGAGCTGAGGGAGAACACATATCTTCCTGCTAACTGCCTTCTCCTGACGACGGTATTAGCCGGGCCCGTCAGCGCACGAGAGCTGAGCTTTATTAAAGGCGACCTGGATTTAACTGTAACTCAATAACTAAAAATAAGGAAGTCATTAAGAACCCCTCGTTAATGTGGCCATGTGTTGTTGAAAGCTACAGGAGAGGGAGGAAAAAAAAAAAAAAAAAAGACTGCTCCATTTAGCCACATGAGGCAGGGAGGTTTTCATCACCCCAACTTGATTCTACCTCTGGGGAATAAACAGG
Organism: Poecilia formosa; assembly: GCF_000485575.1. Classification (NCBI taxonomy): domain Eukaryota; kingdom Metazoa; phylum Chordata; class Actinopteri; order Cyprinodontiformes; family Poeciliidae; genus Poecilia; species Poecilia formosa. The sequence goes on along the minus strand of NW_006799981.1, from coordinate 867,456 downwards.
AAACTTGAAAAATGACGTTTTTGGAACTTTCCCTTCCACTGTTGGTTCAGATTCTTACACAGAGCTGATATGAGGATCAGTTAACAGAATATGCTCCATCAGCAAGCAATTCCACTGACAAATTGCTTCCACAGTGTCCTGGGACCATGTAAGTGGGAAATGGAACCATGTTAACATGCTTTTCATTAAGAAAAAAAATAATTGTTTTGGTATTAGTTGGGTTCCTCTGTAAGCCAAAACAGTTATCTAAAGCAGAAATTAGGTACAAACTGATTCAGTGGAGTTTCCCACGGTTGCTCTGAAATACATTTCTCTGAAGCACCTGAAAACTAGACAATTACATTTTAATTGTTTTATTTTACAAAGTTATGCAAATGTAAATGTGTTTGGGTTGATACTTTAGTAATTTTTTAATTATTATTTCTTTTATTATTGGTATCTGCATGAATAAGGGGTTAGTTAGTTGATATCCACATGTTGCAGATTTTGGATAAATTGCAAACTCTGAGGCCATTAACATTCTACTGTTCTCCACATATAAACTACTGCTGGGTCAGAGCTTCTGTGTTTTTTGTGTATCTTCTCAAAAAACACTTGTTCACACTGAGCCACGGTCTGCTAGAGGTTTCTTCCTGTTAAAGGGGAGTTTTTACTCTCCACTGTCGCTACATGCATAATATTAAGCGATTATCTACTGTCAACCCCCAGCTCCTTGAGGAGCAGTGAATGCTGCAAGTCAATGACTCAATGCAATTTGCACTTTAACAAATACTTCTCATCTCTGATTATGTTTGCCCTAAATTACTATCAAATGCTTCTGGTGAAAATAAAATCTTCAGAGTATCATAATTATACCCCATATTCCTGTTTGCAATATTCATCTAAGTTGCTTTTTTTGTTTGTTTTTTGTGTGTTTGTTTTAAATATACCATTCAACAAGAGTGGATACTCATTTGTCTCATTTAAAAAAAAAAACACCTCATTTAATATTATCAGTACTCAAATAATATAATTGTGTAGTAAAATGATTGTCATGTAATTTTAACTTTGTTGCTTGAACAATTTCAGCCTCCACTGAAACTGTTCAATGGGAACATTTGTGTGTCTGTTAAATGATTGTTAAAGCTGAATGCTACGTTTGAGCGTTTTGTTAACATTCCTTTAATAATTTTTCTATACTTACTTATCCCACCCGACAGTCTCCATCTCAGATATGAGCAGGGAGTAATATCGAGGAGGCGGAACGGAGCGACCCTCGGGACATCGATTCAGAGCCACTTCCTGCAACAAACACGCAAAAAGAGCAAATCATACCGCTTCAAATTTATTGACCAAAATCATTTCACCACAAGCCAAACTGTATTAGATCCGCTTTCCTCTAAACCACTTTAATCAATTGAATTCTCATAGGATCATTTAATAACATAAAGAAACAATCTAAGGTCTACGTGTGCATCTTTTGCTCATAATTATACACATCACATGTCATCCTTGTCCTTACCAAGACGGTTTTCAACTCCAGAATGAAACCGCCAAGATCCACCGACTGCTGCAGCCTCTGTGAGAAAGACACCCTTGAATGAAGGTATAATGAAGTGACACCGTCTCTTTTTGCTTTCCTTCAGCCAGCCGTTCAAATCAAACACAGTGTTTGTGATTAATGCGTGCTGCCACCCGTTTAAATAATTAATGATAGCTTAAAGGCTGTGAAAATAATGAACTTTGCAGCCCAGGGTGAAATATCAATCTCATCCAAATAACCCTGAGGGGCCCACGTAACAAATGCGGACATTTTCCAGGCAATGTTAATTAAACAGTGGGGGGAAGAAATAGAAGGGCACAAAGAAGGCAACATGACACGGCGATAAATACACAGGAAACGACAAGATATTAATCAGAGAAGACAGACACAACGTTTCACTTGATACCGTGATGCCACAAGCAACTGATTATACATTTACCTGCTTCACTATGTGCTCATAGTCACGCAACAGGTGTTTCAGCTGCCAACAGCAGTGCAGCCTGCAGAGACAAAAGTTAGGAGCAAATGCAGCTTCTTTGGTTAGAAAAACACTCCTTATGAAATCAAGCTGGGCTTTAATGCAATTATTAATAAACCAAGGCGATCCTATTAGTACCTGGCCCGCTTCAGTTGGAGATCTGGAGGGAGGAGTATTCTTATTCTGAAGTCTCTTTCCTGGAGAAAACATACCTTATAAATGTAATGTAACGACAAAACCAACACAAAGTTAAGCATAACTGTGGAGTGGAAGGAAAAGAGTTCATGGTTTTCTTTTTTTTCACGAACAAAACAAAAATCTGAAATTGCAATTAATTTAAAACTAATTTATTTTGGGGAATCAGAGTAAAATGCTTGAATACAGACTGCAACCGTTACAGATGAACTGTATGTTTCAACATGACCAAATAGAAGAGTAATGCAAACTTTAAGGGGACCTCACATCTTTCCATTACATTCTGTTGCTGCCATGATATTTGATGAGATCAATAAAACAACTGTAAACTCCTGGCATCCTGTTTACATTATTTAAGTGTTTTCAATGACGCAGATACTTAAACAGGTTGGAAATTTGCTCTATCAAACCGAGAAAAATAGATTTTTATGCGAGAATATCTACCTGTACGGTTATAAACCCATCATAGACTGTTTTCTTCTTGTTTAGAGGTAAAAGCAGCGGGTTATCGCGTAATAATAAGCTCTCCATTTAAGTTTATGCAACTTTCAGCTGTCGAAGAATATCAATGTCGAGTGTTTCGACGCAAACGTCAGTAATCCCACCCACGCATGATATCAGACGAACTTTCATTAATTGGGTGAGCTATGACAGGCTAATTTGCTATACTTCAAGTAATGTAGTTAAAAACACAAGAAAAGCCAAACCGATAGCAAAATATCCGCTTCCCGCCACCAAGAGCAAAACAGTACACGTCACCCAGTTGCCTTCGAGGGCCTTCGAAAAATATCGGAATTTACACTTAGTCGCAGTGTTACATTTTAACATTAAGGATATTGATATTAATACAAATTTTTATATATCTAAAACTTGATAATGTTACAGAAAGCAATGTGATGTTTCTATTTCATGATAGTCCATGCCGAATATTTTTGTTGCATTCGCGTTAACTCGTATATCTGACCTTGAGTTGAAGACGTTCTATCGTCCCTTTCATAGTCCATACCTCCAGTTCATGTCCTCGTTTCATCACTTTTTTCGTTCCTTACTTCCGCTTCCTACACGGTGTATTGAAAATAGCATGTCAGTTTGTTTTTAGAGTATTTGGAAGAAGGTAAGCATTGCAAAATCCTGAATTTTGGATTCAATCTAAATATATATATTTTTAAAACATTCAAAAACATGCAAGATTTTTGAATAACAGATGGCTTCTTCTGTAATGTTCCTAGTTATGTCATCATGGTTATGCTAGTTTTTGTTTTTGTTTTTCTTAGAAGACAGTCGGTCGGTATTTTTGAGGACATTACTACAAAAACGCTAGCAGAACAAGGGATTTGGCAGTGGGGCAGTGTTGTCATTTGGTAGTACTTGCAGCAAGAAGGGTTTTGGGTGTGAATCCCAGTCTGGAATCTTCCATGTTCTCCCCATGCATACGTTGGTTCTGCAGTTACTCCGGCTTTCTTCCGCAGTATAAAAACATGACTGCTAGGTTAATTGGCCACTTTAAATTGTCCTTAGACTGTGTGTGTATGGTTGTTTGTCTTATGATGGACTGACAGCCTGTTTATGCTGTACCCCACGTCTTGCCCCCAGAGTGCTGAAGATAGGCAACAACTCCCATATGACCCTGCGGTGATAACCAGTACAGTGGATGGATGGATGGATGGATGGGTTGCCAGGGATCACCAACTTTCCAAGTAAGCACTGCGACTTCAGGCACTGCTCTATTTGACTTGAAGCAACTACCCTTTGTAGGTGATGGCCACTCAGAGTGTTGTTAAAATGTTTTCAAATAGTTAAATTCTCAGTACTGTAAGCATTTCAAACTTGAGTCATTTTTGTGGTGAATTTATTATTTTGTGAACTAATGTACTAAAGAGCTGACAAGAGCTCATTTTTTTTGAAGTGAAAACTGTGGGGAAAGAATGTAATTTCTGGATTTATTTTGTAGTCTCAAACACATATTCTCACATGCTGCATTCCTCCAACTGACTTTCATTACTATTCCCTGCAGCATATAAGTTCACCTGTCCCAGCTCCCCTTCACATGCTCCTACTCTTGTGGATCACAGCATCATCAGCTGAATCTATAATCCACTCAGACTTTTGGTTGATCTCCTGTGTCAGCATGACCATCTCTAGAGCAAACAAGAAGGGACTCAAAGCTCACCCCAGGCTTAATTTCACCTCCACCTTCAACCCACCTGTCACTCCCACCTTACCTCTCACCACTAACTCGCCACAACTGGCTTAGAAAGCATGGCACAAGAAATTCAAAAACCCATGGATTTAGCATCCATTTGAGAAAAAAAAAAAAAAACAGTAAAAGGAAGGAGATAAATCTGATGGCAACAAAAACATTATTTACTTTCTTTCACAGTATAAATAACAGGCATAGCATACTAACAGACCAAATTTTGTTAAACTTTTTAAGTCTTGCTCATATCTTAGTGCCCACAGCACATTTAAATATTATAAATAATTTCATAAGAAACACGGTAATGCTGTTACAAATACATTTAAGTATGACTTTAACAAGGGTTAAAGGGACACTTTTTAGTTTTACATCCTTTTAAATTTGCAACAAGACCTGCGCCGCTTAAGTTTGATGCACTGAAATTGGGGCCATAGGCATTGCACCTGCTCAACTCATATTCTGTTTTGTGAGAAAGCTTATTGATAAAATAGCTTAATAAATATTAATCTACAAAAATATTCAGCTTCAAAATCTATGGGAAAAAAACAACAACCCTTTCCTCCATAGTGAGCAATCTTTTTCACACATTTAAATAAGAAAATGTGTCTATATTTCTAAGAATTAACATTTACTTATTAGTCAAATATAATTACATGTCATCAGATTTTATTGATTTCCTTTAGCAAAAACCAACAAAAGAAAACCCAAACGACATAGGCTTTTCAGAGGTTACTCCTCATAGAAACTGGAACGGCATTAAGTTTGAAATTGTTGACTTTTAAACTTCTAATTTCAGCTAAAACAGACAGAGTACATCTTTCCAGCTTCTCACTGTCACCACTCAAGTTTTCAATAAGCTCACTGTGATTTTACATCTTTCCACTCCAAGTGATCTGTTATCAATATTGATTTCACAGAACCCGTCTTCAAACAACCACCAACCTGAACTGTTCATACAAGGCTGAATGGATCAGTCCAATTATACAATCTGAATGCCAAAGACAGAATCGAGATTCATTGGACCAGGTAATGCTTTTTCAATGTGGTTTGAATAGTGTGTGTGAACTGCAGTCTCAAGCTCCATTTTGCACAACACCAGGACTGTAAAATGCAAATGTTTTGTTGCGTTTTGGCCTCTCATTTACAGAAACGGGGTTTTTGGCTGGACATAAGGCAAAGATTTGACAACAGGATCCAGAGCGAAACTTTTTAGGATGCTAATCTTGTCCGTATGAATACAAACCGGAAAAGTTTGGAGACGATGACATCAACGTGTCATCTTGTGCATTAAGGCCCGATTTTCACCTGCACACTGCACATCATGAATGGCGGACCTCCATCTTCTGTCTTCGCTGCGTCACCTCTTCAGATTATTTGCTTTGCCAAAGTAAAACCTGGCCTTTGTGGAACATTTATGCCTTCGGCGAGAGACTGTATGTGCCAAATGATGCGTTCATCTCTATACGTGGCAATGTTTACGAAAACACACCTGCTGATCAGAAAGTTCTCAAAGCTTCTTCGCCTCCTGCAGGCCTGGAATGCACACTACATCATTTCATCTTCTCCTTGAGCGTTTTCATGCCTCTGTTGAGTAGGAGCAATTTCTTTTTTCATTTACACAGCAGGAAACGGTTTTTGGAAACGTTGTGTAACCATGGCCTCGATAGCAGATAAAAGTGGCTCCCATTGTGATCTTCTGCAGCTGTAGCACGTCTGCCTCAGGGTTCAACTAAGTTCAGAGATTTTATGGTACATAAATAGAGCTACTGTTGCCTTTCTATGATATTCCATGACTGATCGAAAATATTCAATCTAGAAATGGTTTTGAGTGAAAATCTAAGCAGATTAATAGTTTTTGAAATGCTCAGACCACATGAACAAATATGCAGTCAGTCTCTTAGATCCTTTTCTGTATTTTGAACTTCATCAAGTTTCCCTCACCACATTCAGATACCGAAATGTGCTAGAAACTGCTGCCCTGTGATTGGCTGATTTTCAGCAAGCGATCTGAAGTACCTCCTGAGATCAATTTCATAACCTGAACGCTGACGTTCAAATCAAATGTCCTGCTCAACTTTTCCTTACATATGGCTAATTAAACTGCAGAAAATGCCTCTTCTCATCCAATGGAAATTTATTACAACAACAACAACAACAAAAAACACTGCAGTATTGCACACTTGTCCTTCACTTTCCTTTTGAGCCGGTGTTCATTCCTGAAGCTGTGAGCGGGAGAACACAATGTGTGATTACTGTATAGAGCTGGTGAGGGGAGTGTGTCAAGGCGTGCATGATGCCACACAATGTGCCTGGAGAGATTGATGTTTTTGTCATCCACCTGCTTCAAAGCTGTAAAGAGCCAGCTGATGCAAACAGAGAGAGGAGAAAAAAAAAACTAGCAAGGCAGGCTCACAAACAAAAGAGGGAGAACCTCACTGCTCCTTCTTTGCACATCTGTTTTGGAGGAATATCTGATGTTTCTGACGCGCACTGGGCTCGAATGAGCACTGAATCTGAGTCTTGCGCCTGGGAGTGGGTAAGTGCTGAATGCCCTTTTTTCTTTTAGAAAATAAGTCTTTTTGTGATTATTGTTTTTTTTGTTTTTTTTTCTAAGGATTTATCTCTTTATGGTGCATCGCACAGCGGCAGCAGGGGGAATGCGGCTCCCTCACTTTTTTTTTCTCTCTCTCGCCGTGGCTCGCCTTGTTCTTTCTCGCCACTGAGAGCAAAGCTGCAGCCGTGCAGATCGGCCGGCTTTAATGGCATTCCGGTTGTTGGAGGTGGGGAAAAAAATAAAAAGGGCGTCAAATTGAAGCGCGAGAGGCGAGCAGAGGGTTGGTGAGCTCTCTGCCGTCCTCTCTCCTCGCCGTCTGCCTCTTTGTCTGACCCGCCGCTCTGCCTTCCGCCGCCTCGGGTGCCGGGCTCCGTCTGCGGGAGGAGTGATCTATGGTGCTTTGTTTATCACTGGCCATGGTCACTTCTCTGGAACGCAATTGGCTGGAACCACGCCGTGTGGGTCCTGCTCCCGTCGTCTCTGCCTCTCTCTCTCTCTCTCTTTCTCTCTCTCTTTCTCTCTCCCCCGCTCTCTCTATGAAGGAAGACACAAGCCAAGGGTGCCTTGTCCGACGTGGCTTTAAAAAAAAAATCTCGTTCTTTATTTCTTTTATTCACGCTGTTGTTGTTTTTTTTTTTTTTGCATGTGTCTGAATAATAATAGGACACATTGTTCCCCTGCACTGCCGGTTGATTGACTGCCCTGACAGCAGACGAATTTACGCATGTCCTTCATCTTGTGTTTTGTTCTTTTATTTTGTTGATTTAAAAATCATATTTTAGTTTCTAAGCAAACATATGAGGGCTTAGAGTTTTTATACCCATGCTACTTTAAAGACGTATTCTTTTACCAGGAAGAATTTTTATTTAATTATCAGTTTGTCATTTTTGTGACTTTTCCCCCACTTATAAAGCCCATTTTAGTCCTATAGTTGGACATAAGTGCTTTTCTGCATTTATGAGGAGTCTTCATTTAGGCACAAATTGGCCAAAGCTTTCCAACTTGTCCTTGTTTGGACAAATTGTGTGTTTCCGTGTGTTGGTGAGTCTCTCTATGAAGTCTTGGCCCTACAGGATTACAGGCCTCACATATAGAGTTGGCCTGCCTGCTGGATGACACGAGTTGATGGGATTACAGGATGGGGTGTCTGTCCTGTCTGGCTCTATTAGTGTGGGTAGCTTCATTCTTCAGTTTACAAACAGCTTTATTTTAAGGCGGCTGCCTTAAAATTGTATTTGCACTACGACATAGTACGTGACTCGGGGCATTTTCTGAAATAGAGCAAAAAAAAACAAAAAAAAGCAGCTTTATTTTTTATTTGAGGAAATCTTTTAGGGCTCATGCCAGCTTCTGTCAGACATTACGTCCCAAATACCTGAATCTCTAAAGTATGTGTTCAGAATTTATGGTTGCGTATAATTTGTTGATGTTTCTTATCATTTATTTTATAGTGTGTTCAGTATTATTTGTGTTTTATGTTTAGTACCATTTGATTTCTCATGTTGGGGTTCATTCTTCTTATCTTAATCTTACATTTGATTTGTTTATGATTTTTTTAATCTACTTACGTTTATGCCTCTTGGTTAATTTGACATTTATGCTCTGTGTTATATTTCCTTAATGTTACATTTGTTTATTTAATTAACTCTTAATTAAGGTTACATTTAATTCTTATATTACTTTTGTTTACATTACGTTTAATTTATATGTGTTCTTTACAGTTGACTCTTGCATTTCATTTTATTCTTTGATTTGAATGTTGTCTGTGATTTAATATTAGATTTGTTTTCTTTGCTGGGTGTGAACTTTGACCTGTTGCTTGTTCATAAGTTGAGAGCCCTTAAACCCAAATGAAATAACCAGATTCCTGACGATTTATGTTTTTTTCATAGAATAATAACTCCAACGGTACCTCAGGAGAGACCATTTATGGCCCCAAATTTGAGAGGCAGGATAATTTGTGTATTATTTTGACTCTGCTGCCTTGTCAGGAGGAGCGGAGCCTCAAGCTTCCTGCAGGAAGATCAATACATGTAGTGAGTGCGTGTACGTTTGTCTCTTCTGTTTCTTCTAACCTCCTCCTTGCATCCAGCGCTTTATTTTAATCACCTCAGGAGCCGTCCATGCAACGCCTCAGTGTGCTCTTAGTTAAATCAGTGATGGCCAAATCTATTGATACCATGCAGGCAGTTTTCATGATCTAAGCCGGGAGGAAAACAAACGCAGAGATGCGGATGCAGCGCAAGTCTACTTGAGCTGATTAGTGTGTGAAGTGTGCTTGTTAGGCATACTGTGAAGTGTGCTCGTTATATATCCAGCCCTCACGCTTGATTACCGCCCGCACTTGACAAACCGACGGCTGCGTGCCGAGACACTGCTGGGATGAGATGTGTCCGGCGACTAATGGAAATATTAGTGGCTTCTGTTTTGAAAACATGATATTCAAAGGGAAATTAGCTGAAATTTAACTAAGCACACAAGCAGTTTTAAATACCACACTTAATACCTTCCAGTAATCTTTACGTGTGTTTTTTTATTTTTTATTTATTTTTTTATCTGCTTCATTTATCTCCATCTATTTTTCTTCACCCTTTTCCCACATTCTTGCATTTGGCAGTTAAAGTAGTGCCAGCTGAATATGTTTTTCCATATGCTGTATTATTGGACATGCTTCTTTGTCTTGCATTCGCCTCAACAGAAATCCCTCAGTAATTGTGTGATTGCATCTAACGCCGGATTGAAAATGCAATGTGAAAAATTTGGGGGAGGGTGAAAAAGCCCGCTGTGATTCTCCATCTGGTCTACGCAGCATTGGAATGGACCATCCTCCTTTTGCCTTTACCATGCCAGCGCTCGGAATAAAGCTTCACTTCAGAGGATCAATTCTTGTATTATTGAAGTCGGTCTCGGCAGCGCAGGCTAATATATTCCACATTGATCCCCACCAAACCTTCTACCCAAAAACCTTTATTACCATCCCTTCCAGGGAGGCTCGTGTTTAAAAAGTCGTGTTGGGCAGAGAGAGAGAGAGAGAGAGAAAAGATTTTACAAAGTGACTGTAGGACAAATAAGCCCATAAACTTAAGTATTCACATTTCAGTGGGAAGGAAAGAAAAGGGGAGAATAAGGAGTCGGAGTAGCCAGCAGGCGGTTTGAATATCATTAGCGGCTTTGCAGGGAAAAATTGAAATCATAAGCACACGGAAAGTAGCTGGTAATTAAAACTGTCTCGCAGAAGCAAGGTTTTTATACCTGCTCGGGAAAATGGAATGCAAGTGTTTCTTCCAGGGACGTAGATCCTGAAGCTGCACAAATTTCTGCTGTTTGACATGAAGCAGATCATATGAGAGTGTGTTTTTTTTAACCCTTATCATGAGACTGCGTGTTGATTTGTTGCTTTGTTTGTAACTTGAGCTCTTTGGTCTGCAGGTGATGTTTGCCACGAATGCTCAAAATGGGAGTAATGTGTGTATTCATGAAGCCAAAAAAAACACACAAAAAAAAACACACAAACAAACACGTTTCTGCTAAACGTGTCTTGATTTATGCGGCTCGTACACGAGCCACGCACACCTTGGTTTAAAAATCAAACCCTGAAGCCCGTGTGCCGGCCGCTTATTGAAGAAATTTGCGCCGGTGAAGCCAGTAGTTGAGGACATTAATGATCTGGAGCCACTGGGGTCTGGTGCTCTGCGCCCACAGGCTATCTGCTCGATCCCCAATCGATAGCTTTTTATTAAAATTGTTTGTGAGGCAACACAAATCCATATTGTTTTGCCTCGGACTAGGAGGCCATGTGAAATACGTTTGTGCGTATTTATATATTTTTTTCCAGATGAGAGCAGAAAGTGATTGGTTGATATGCATGAAGTAAAAGAAAGGGGGGGACAAAACTGCAGCGGTGGTTTGGCATTATTGGAATATCCATTTCAGCATTGATTTTCATAAGAGATGCATTTGTGATCATCTTATTTTCTCTTCCCTCAACAGCGTTGAATTACATATCATATTATCCCTGGTATTAAGGCAAAATTAATAACACAAGTAATTATAATACTTATGTCTAATGATACGCTGCGAGGGGCCCTATTGATTCAGTCGAGATGCATCGGGGGGAAATGGCTTGGAGCTTTGCCTGACGACAGGCGCTGCCAGCATGGAGCGGGAAAAGAAAGATCTGCAGCAGCATGAGATGCACACGCGTCGTCACTTCAGGCTTTAAATCCAGAAGTCAGGAGAAGACAGAGGAGACTTTATAACTTTCACTCTTATGTTTCTATTTTATTTTATTTCTTTCATCAAACACACTCATAAAACTTCCATATCATGGTTCTCTCAGAAAGCACAACACATGCCTGGCGTCAGCTGATCACATCCTGGAACATGACAGATTTATGCAAATGACGCCTCTGGGGCAATAACAAGCTGATTTCTTTGCAACAAAATAACCTGTCAGAAGAAATTATAGAATCTTGTATACTTTAAAAATTTTACTTTAACAAAATATCAGTCTAAATATTTATATGGCATTGGTCATTTATACAATGTCATATTGTGGTCAAGAGCCGCAAATGTTAGATTCTAATGCTTACCCCAATGAGGAATTCTTTGCATTTTTTATTTAACACAAATTAAATCAAGAAATTTACGAAAACTAATGATTTATTGACACCTAAAATGTACTTGTATGTATTTGTTTTTGCTGCATTACTTCATTTAATGCTATTTTAATAGAAAAGCATTTGTTTTAAATTTCCATTTTTGTAACTTTTTTTCTTTTTTTCTGTTTAAAGACGTGATTACTCGCTTCTCTTAAGCTGCCATCTTGGACTTTTTATGTTAAATAGCATGTGTTACCTGTAGTACTTAGACCTTCCATGTGAGGGCATAAAGCAAGTACTGCATTCAATACATCAGGTTTTTGTGGAAAGTACCCATATCAAAATGCATAGATTTATTCTATCTGCATCTGTTTTTGGCTGTTTTACAAAAGTTAGCGCTAGACATTACATTTTCTCGAATTTTGATCATATTTCTAACTTTAGCGATAAATGGAATAAGATAAATTTAGAAAGAAACTAACCGCACTGCTCTTCAAATCTAGTAAAAACAAAAGAGTAATCCTTTCATGTACTCATTGTAACCTGTCGGCTGACTTTCTTTTCATTTTGTCATTACTGGGTGGGTATGCTTCTAGGTTTTCTTTGTTGCTTGTTCTTGTTAGTCTGGAAAGCTAAAGTTATTTTCTTTGTGTTTTTAGTACCATGACTAACCTTATTAGTGATATAAGTTTTAAGGCACAGTCCAGACATAGTTAGCCATTTTACCGGGGCTCATGCTTCAGGGTATATCTTCTGTGACCCGGTAATGTTTCCAAATCAAATTCGCATAGTTGCAACAAAACTCGTAAAACTCCATGTTAACGGATTATTAAAAAAAATAAAAAATCTGACTACCTGGAAAGAAAATCTAAAGGATTTAGTAAGGAATGGTGCCCAGAACTGCTTGTACTTATTGAATTGCATTGTGAAGCCAGGCTTTTAGAAAAATACACTATAAACCTGTTCATAGCAAAAAATATCTATTTTAACTCAGATTTTTAGAGATTATCCTTTAAACTGGGGATTTAGATCATAAATCCGGTTCAAAGACAGGTAAAGTTTATTTTAGGTGAACTTTTCCTTCAGCTATTGTCCCAGTGCAGCTTTATGTCTAAAAACAAGGTGAACTTTCCGTCAAGTTTCCACCTTATTAGACGTAAAAAAAAGTAATTCCCAGTATCTCTTTGCATTGCTTCACCCATTAATCAACTGTTTGTTGCTTCATTACGCTTTGAAAGACATGCAGAGCTGTTGGCTTTGAGGTGAGAGGCCTGTGGCCTGCAGTGGCGTGTTCTCACCAAAAGAGGGCAACATGGTGTCAGAATTGTCCATCCCCTCACCCGCGTTACAGTATACCACCCTCACAGCGACTGCTGCTACCTCCCTCTGTTAGTCCAGGGCTCGAGGTGTGTGTGACTGTGTGTGTGTGTGCGTCTGGTGTAACTAACTGTACATTTTCTGTTACGCCGGAAACGGCTCTCGTGGCTCTGTCAATCACCGACCCCAGACTAAACGAAGATGACCACCAGGTAGAGGCCACTGAGAGGACACAGTTCAAACTTCAGAAGAGCAAAATTAAAAAGAAAATATGTTTGGGAGTACGGGGGTTAAAATCAAATAAGCCACTTTCTGCCGTTTGATCCCGTCCCGCAGACGTGGTTTGATGTTTGATGCTTTGGGCCCTCCGACAGGCGGAAAGCCTCTTGCAGAGCTACGATTTTTAGTTTTTTCTGTCTCTTCATTCAGTCTGTAACTATTTTCTCCTTCTGTCTGGTGATAAACACGATGGCGGACGTTTATTGAGATCATCAGGAGCAGTAATAGATCTCTCTCTGTGACACCTTTCGCCATCCCTTGTTTTTGGTCTGTGCAGCCCATTTGTTCTGTGATGTGACAGCGTTGATGATAGGATGACAGATGTGTTACCATGCTCACACCCAAACTCCCCCTCACCTCCTTCCCTGTCCCCCTTCCTCCCGCACCAAAACAGTTTGGGAGTCGAGCTCAGAGAGCACAGCTGCATCGCTCACCTCCCCTCCTGGAAGCCTTTTCTCCTGTCCTCCCCTCTGGAGGAAGGAGCGATAGGCCTCTTTGGCACACCGCTGCCTCTTTGTTCCCTGCCAGGTTGCCTGCATGGTCAGCTGTAGTATAAGCACCGTCCAGAATAGGTCTACAAGTCCTGCTAGACCCTGCGGTGTGGGGTGTGGGGTGAATGGGAGGAGGTCACAAGGTCTTTTACTTCACTAACAGTAGCTAGGTCTTATTACTAAAAATATAATTGGCTTTACATGCAGCTGCACTGTTGAGGCAACGACTCTGGTACATATTACTTTAATACTGGCTGTAGACTTTAACTACGCCAGACATGATGCAGAAACTTGAATGTAAAATCTATTAAATTAACTTTATGTTTAAAAAAAAAAAAGCGGTTTAAATGTAGGAGTGCTGCTGTTTTGACCAGAAGGTCAAACTGCACTCAAAGTCTGGTTCCAGGCTGTTGGGGGCCATAAACAGAATTTGATTTGGGGGCCCTCCAACTACCGTCAGTCACCACTAAGAACAATCATCCATGTTCATAGACTGCTATGATCCCACTGAGCAATAAACCCAATTTTTATTTTGAGGCTGCAGATAGTTCTCATGTTTTCATGAGTTAATGTAAATATGCTGTAAAGTCTTTATGTAAACCCAAATATTTCACTAATGTTTAGGCCAAACAGTTTTACCCTTTTAAGCTGATTTAAGCATCTCACAAGATCAAGTATGTTTTCAAAAGAGCCTTAAACAAATTCTGTTCATTATTGATAAATGGCAGGAAGCAGAAATCCAAACTAAGCTGGTTTCATCCTCTCTGTGATCACTTTGTTGGCTTAAAATATGTCTAAACATGTATAAGTACTTCACAGACATCTAAACTAAACTTGAATATATTTGAATTGAAAGGGAAGCGTTTTTCAACTTATAAATCCACTGACAAACATTTAATAGTAAAACAAGCAGGAGTTGAACTGAATTTGTTTTTGAAACCTTAATGACTTTTTCTTGTAATGAATCCAAATTAAATTTTGTTTCACATCTGCCTCGGAGATATTCTGCCAGCGCTGCGTCATCTCAGTCATCTTAGTTAGAAGCGTCAGCTCTTGCTCAAGAAATAATTGAATTCTATCTCTTCTTAAATAGACAGAGGCCATTTTCAAGTCATAGATCATGATCTAGGTGAAGATCATGATTTCTGCACAATGTTAGACTTTTTCCACACATCGATATTATTACTGGCTGCAGTGTGGACAAGTTGTTAGCTACTTGGCAGCAAGAAAGTCCTCGGTTTGAATCCTGTCTTTAGCCTTTCTACATGGAGTTTGTCTGCTTCTGTCAGTGCAATGGGTGGATTCTGTGTTCTCCAGCTGGTTTATTAAAAACCCCTTAAAGCGGTGGTATTACGTAAAACAGACTTTTGATCTTTATATCATGTTACATGTTATTCACTCATGAAGAACATATATACCGTGTTGCTTTGGTTCCTTTTGTGCATGTTTGAGGAATCCTTGAGTCTTCCATGGCAACCACTCAGAGGTCACTAAACACTTGCTCTCACCAAGCTCCGCCTGTTTTCACAACGCTTCTCCCCCCACAGCTCCTTCAGACTAGCGGCAGCAGCAATTGGCAAACACCTAGTGGAACAGCACATCTGCTAAGCTCATCATACAAATGACTTCTATTTTAAAATCCCCCCCCACATTCCCGCAAGGCTAATATTTATTAGGTATAGGATAGAAATGATCTAACAGAACAGAATGCATCTTTCTGTTATAACTTCTTTTTTTTTAATCAAAAAAGTTATACAATGTTTTGATAAAAATGTTATAACTTATCAAAATCATTTAAGGAAAAGCTAATATTTCATCCCATTGACATAGTTTGAACCTTTTGTTTACTGATGTAGGAAAGTAAGGTATAAAAGGTATTTTTAGCAATAATGTATTCCACTACCTTTAATTACGATAAAGGTATCGTAATTAATATAACATTTAAAAGTCAAAGATCACACAATTTGTCCTGCAAGAAATTCATATTTGTAAACTTAACATGAGTGACACTTCCAGTGTAATAACTAGTGATGAATATCACTGATATTGCAGAAGTTCAGAAGCATTTCTTTCTGAAAACAGAAACAGCAACACTTTTTCACTAGTACATAATGACTGTTCAATATCTCACTTCATCAGTAACTAAATCTAAATCCTTCTTTGCATTCTCCCATTTCTATTCATCCTTATTTGTGCTGACTATCATTCGTTGTTCTTGTTTGGAGCACACAGGACACAGAAACTGATCAGTTGTGGCGACTTACATTTTGTGGCATGAGCTGTTCATGTATCGCATGTTTTAGCTTTCCTACCCGTTTCCTGGGTGATGCAGAGACTTTGGTCAGTTTTGGGATTGCTGTTCTCTTCGAGGTGGGACGTTGTATTGAACGAGGCCCTGGTTCTGCAACTAACTGTGAATTGATGCATTTCTGCTCAACACAGGAAAAAAATGAAACTCTAGATCACATGGATTCATGTAAAATAAATGTATTTAATAGAGGTTAACTGTAAGAAAACACCTGCAACATTTGTGTATATCACACTCTTAAGTTGATCAATGTTCAACTATTAGTCATTAATTGTAGCCCTGCAGGCGAATCACACAATAAAATACAAAACAACAACAAAAAACCCCCTGATAATTTCACGTCAATACTTGGAGGAATAAAATGCAGTACTTTTTATTTTTGCATCAGTGTCCGTCAAACACTTATGTATTTTTCCCATATAACCAGGGGCTTTTTGACCCAAAACAAACTCGTTAAAGATCGACTCCTGCTGTTATTTCTGACATTTTGTCATACGGACAATTAGACGTGCTGAAGTCTTCATTCTGTCTGCCCATCAGGAGCTACACATTGGGCCTGTGTGCATATTTATTGCTGTTGCCTTTATTGTAGAGCATTTTGTTAATTGATTATCACATGCATTGGCCTTATCACCGTACTGTTATTTTGTAAATGAATATTCAGGAGCGATTCCTCCCGTCTGCCTCTGTAGTGCGTTATTTGTGGACAAAATGTGCAAACACTGGGAACAACAAGGCGGATTACTTTTCTGCCTGACTGCCTAATTACATTTTTTGTGCTCACACCTATACAGTACAGAGACGCAGCGTGTATTTATTCATACTGGAGGAATAAATTCACACACTCCTCCGCCGGCTGCGATCTCCTGCCAGGCATCTGTCTGTGAAGTGGTCCTGTCTCTGTTCTGTCTCCTCTACTATGGAAGGCCAAAACCCTCACAATCAGGGATAAATGCAGAAACATATACATTTGTCAATGCAGTCATTTCTGGGAAAAATCATTTAGAAAGATGAGTACACGTAATTTTGCATCAGTTGAATTGCAGCATAAATTAATATTAATGTTTGATAATCCTTTATTTTTGAACCATTTTGATTTGTTTTATTGGATTAAGTAGAATTTTGTCTCAGTTCTTGAAATACAAATTCTCCCTCTTCACTTTTCTTATTTTAAACTTAGAACTAGAAATAATTATGTGCATTTATGACCAATAAGAAAAACATAAGTCAGTGAGAAGCATGAAGATCCGCCTTTCTCACACCTCCCCTCCCCGCTCCGCTTTTGGGAATCTGGAGACAGGAATGGGAAAAGAAAACATAGAAACAAAGGTGCATGTGGAAATAAAGAGAATATAAAGGAGGAAATCTTAGAGAGAGAGAGATAAAATACATGTAATAAAATAAATCAAAATTAGGAAAATAAATGCATGAAGATGAATGCATGAATATTTCTAAACATTAAGGAAACAAGAAAAAGAGAAATAGTGCAATAAATAAAAGCAGCAGTTAAATGAGACTAAAATAAGAAAAATATGTGCAAATCTTCTTTATCATTTAAAGTAGGATGAATAAGTGAAGCAAATATTTACTTGGCATGCAAATTTTGCATGCCAGAAACTTGTAGCTCTAATTTAAAAAAAAACAACAAAAAAACATTTCATGCTTTAGTATTTTGTTACAGTTAGAAATTAAACCATTGGTATCAATTTTCTATCGATCTAAAATTATTTAAAGTGATTATCTTTGTTTTGTTTGCTGCTAAAAAAAAAAGTGTATTATTTAGCTATTAACTTCAGTATTTATTCTCAATCAGGACAGGTTCAGTCCTCCATATTCTACAGACAACTGACTTGGTGTAAAACGGTAAGAAAGGAGAGAAAGAAGAAGTGTAATCGTTCCCGTCTCATGCATACAACCCTCCCTCCAAAAAAAAAAAAAAAAAAAAATCCTCCGCCTGGTGGCTCATCCTCTGTGTGATCAATTTGACTTGTTTACATTTACGCACCGCCGCCATGTTTGCGAGGAGACCTTGTCAGGTGGAGGAAGGGATGGAAGAGAGAAAAGGAGAAGATGGGCCGGCAGGTGGGGAAGGAGTGATGAGGGATGGAGAGACAGAAGAGGGCTGACAGACAGAGGATGGGGAGAGGGAGTGATTTATCTGCGACATCCTGGTCTTCATGTATGTAGATGCCTTGTGAAGTTTGCAGCGTGTTCACACAGCTTCTAATGCGCCGTGCACCCGTGACTCAGAGGAAAACGAAAAACACCTCAACGTGCACATTTAGTCTGCAGCAGATAATCGCGCTTGGCAGTACATGCTCCGCTTTAATTTTACCATAATGACAACGAGAGGGGGCAAAATGATACTTTAAAGAGCAGAGGGACAGTGGATGCAAAAAAGGAGGGTGGTGAAAAAGTGTAAAAAAGTGAAGAGAAGGGGAGAGATAGAGAGAGAGAGAGAAAGAGAGAGAGAGAGAAGAAGAGAAGCTGTGAAGGTGATTAGTTGTACTGGCAGATCTTGGCGGTGGAGGAGGTTGGAACACTAATCCTTGCTTTGGTTGGAGACATTTTCGCGCAGTAGGTCCCTTCTTTCCGCCCCCTCTCAATTTTAAGCCCCGTGTCAAGCTCAAGCCCTTCTTTTCCAGCGCTCACTTGCTCTCATTTCCTCTGCCTTCTGGCAAGCCCTGCTATTTATAAGAAAAAATCATTTTTCTTCTTCTTTCCTCACCCTCTCTCTTTCTCCTTTAATTCTTCTCTGGCGTGTTTGATTTTCTGCCCTGCTTAGAAAAGGTGCCCAGATGAGTGGCAGCCGGCCAGGGCTCGTTTCTTCTTTGCTCTCCCCTCTTCCACATGTGGCTTTTAGCAGAGGTCGTTTAAACCCCACAAGCATGATTTACATAGGAAAACATGGGATAGCAGCTCTTTTTCTCAAAACATCTGATTAATAGCAATAGGAAAACAGTCAGAACAGAAGATTAGTCAAAAATTACTCCCGGTTGGCATCAATTTAGCAAGCAAAGGCAATGCACAAAGAGCTACCCTAAATCTGCATTGACTTAATGTTCTCCCTTGATGAAGCCACGTCACCAAATCAGTGTCCAGTGTTGCTGCTTGAGGACTTGGTGGGGGCGGTTTGTCCTCCCTCTGCCTTATACATGAAGCTGAAGGCTCCCTGAGGCCAGACTTTTCTCACAACCACTTTTCTTCAAAACCCAACATGGCTGCCACACTCAGAAATATTTTTTGGACTTCTGGTAGTTTAATCTGTTAAACACATGGTGCTGTTTATTAAGATTTATAAAGCAGGACCAGATCTTGTTGGTCCAGGAAATAACCATTGGCAGAAGTGGTAGGATAAGTTTTGGATCAAAATTAGTTTCTTAAGTGATGATGCAAATTATTTCTAGACCCAGATTTCAATGAGACATCTTTCTGGGAACTATTACATCTGACTTGACCATTTATGTTATCAGAAATGTGCATTCAGATGCAGTTGCATTTTTTTTGGGGGGGTGGTGGGTTCAGACATTTTATTGAGCATCCAGCCACTCATTTGAAATTAAATGTTTTCCCTCAGAATACGTTGCATGAGGCCATGTGCTGTTTGCATATCAAACAAGCACGACACGCGTTCTGCTGCGCTTCTCCCCTCGTGCTTGTTCTCAGTCTCGCGCATTTGAGTAACATAGGAGGCGCTTGTGTGTAGATCTGCAAGAAAAAGTGAAAATAAATAATCCTTTGGAAGAGCCAACCAGTAAATTCGCTTATGAAATTCACAAGGCCAACCTCTGTTGGCGAAACAGCTTCTACAGTGTCTGAAAGCACTTAAAATGGGTCCCACTGGTTTTCCAACTTTCAACTGAAACATGGCTGTGTGAGGCGTGATGTCATTTCCAGATCTGAGTTCTGACATCCGTGGTTTGTGAAAGGCTCCAAAAAAGCGGCTCTAGAGAGGAAATGTGACTTTTACCATTTTTTTCAAAGTACTTTGGACATAGTTGAGTTTTTATTCAAACAAATGATATATTTTATCTAAACACCTGATCAATAGTAATAGCAAGACTGTGTATGTGCAGTCTGAATAGAGTGAAGATAAGAATGATTCCTAATAAAGTTGAGAAAAAGCTGTGTCCGAAGTATTTCCATAACCAATTGAAACAAGACACAATAGTCAGAAAATTAAATTTAAAAAATAAAATCTCTTCAGAGCGTTACCTGAACAAAAGAAATGCCATTGTTTCCTCATAATTCATACATTGTTTGTTTTAGTTATGTATTAGTTATATTTTCCTAATCAAAAAAGGTAATATCATCGTGTCTCTCATCAAGAGGAAATGGACTATTTCTCATGTGCAAAGCAGGAGAGCTGTGTGCTACACCAGATATTGCAGTTTCCTTAGCTAATAAAAGAAGTACCATCACAACTTCCCCCACCAGAGGGCAGAAGACAAGTATGAAAACTAGATAAATCTGATTTTTCAGGAACAGTTTATTAAAGATGTAGCGGTCTCATTTTTTTCCTGCCCTTTTCTTCCACTGCAACAACAAATTTTAACTTAAGACAATTTCTGCCTTCACATTGACATTTCCATCGAAAAACAGTAGCTGACCATTTTGGTTGAATATTGACTTGCGGCCGATTTGCATCACAAGTGTTGATGTGTAAATTGGCCCTCTGCCCAGACAATAAGCCATATTTTTTTTTACACGATGACACAATCTATCCAGTGCTTTATGTGATTGTTTTGACTGGATTTTAATTGAAAGCATCTTATTCTGCTCTCTTATTGTAATCAGCATCCCTTCTTTTGTGTAATCTGTTCAGCTAACACAGGAGAAGAAAATATACCGAACCCTGTTAATACAGCAAGATAAATAATCATAGAACGTTTTTCACCTTTAATTTGATCTGTAGCTTGTAAAATGTAACTTAAACCATGTGGTTGCATAGGTGTGCACTTTTATGCAACCTCCTTTGTAAGCATCTGGAATTTATTGCAGCATTTTTTGGGGTTAGTCGTGGCACATCTTGATAGCAATATTTGCGAACTATACAAAAATATGCACCAGATCTGTGCACACACAGTCCTCCTTAGATCACACCACAGACTGTTCAATTGGACTCTTGTCTGGGTTCTTGCTGAAAAACTGTGATTTTCTACTTTGAGTCCTTGTCATTCAAAAAAAAAAAGATTCTGTTATTTGATGAAACTTTGCCTTTTATTCTCAACATTATAGACTTTTAATATGTTTTTGTAAATATTTTTGCATGGTTTTAATGTTTTTCGTTATAAGAAATTGTTGTTTTTTTTTCCACTTCCTGGAAAATTTGGGCTATTAATTTCACAGGTACTCCATAGGCTGTGCTTAGCAGAAACTCCTGCAGCTCCATAAATGTTGCTGTAAGCCTCTTGCTGATCTAATTTTCTCAGCAATTTTGCAGGGTGGTTCAGTTCTTTGTAGTAAAACTGCACCATATTTTCTGTTCAATTATCTAATGCCTTGGAAATTCTTTGAATGTCCTTCTTCTGACTGATCCGTTTTGAAAGTTCTGGAATTATTTATTTTTCTTTATCTTGATCCCATTTATATAAAAAAAAATCACAAAACAAACCCAAAAATTTAAAAGTAGGCTTTTTATAGCCATTGTAGATGCTTTTAGCTCACACGCTTTAGCTTTAGTACTTTGAAATGGTCTCAATGCATGCAATAAGTAATGTTAATCAGGACTAAATAGTGTATGCTGTAGGTTTGGCCTGCTTCGCTGCTTATGAAGAAAACTGCACTTTTCACATTTACATTTGTGCCAAACATTTTGGGGGCCTGTCAGTGCCGGAGGCCAGATATCATCCAAACTGCCATTGATTTGTTTGTCCTTTGGCTTTTTTCCATGGTTTGAGAAATGAATCATGGCTTTTTTTTAATGCTGTTCGTCTTGGCATCGTCTTTTTAATCCATACAATCCTCGTTTTCCATAAATAACAGGGCCAAACTCGGCTTGGACGTACTTGTAATGCTGAGTGCTTTTGTTCTCCAAAGGATGACAGGCGCTCGAGGTGCTTCATGCAAACACACACACACACACACACACACACACACACACACACACACACACACACACACACACACACACACACACATCCTTAGCCACTCTTTCAGAGGTAGATTAAATTTAGTGAATGCACTGAAAAGATATATGTCCGTATCTCCGGGGCTTCAAGTTCAGATTTCCCTGTGTATGCACAGCAATAACATAAATGTTTGAAAGTTGGAACTAACCCATCAACGGTTTATTCCACAATTAAAAGTTTTATGATATGGCTTTCAGTTGCTTTTTGTGTCATTTTCTTGTCTCTCCTCTGCAACAGAGTGTAAAATTAATTTTTCTGACCTCTGAAAGGCCAAGATAACAAAGGGTCAAATTCTAATAGTCATTATAACAACATTTTATTCCATGATAAAATATGTACCACTGGATAAGGAGAGCTTTGGGAAAACAAGTGCCGTTTTTTTTTTTTTTTGTTTGTTTGTTTCACCATCCTGGGAGGAAAAAAGATGGATAAGAAGAAAATAATTAAGGGAGATTAATGAGGCATCTGGTCAAATGGTGAAGTAAAAATGAAACCTGACCAACATGGAGGTGGGGTTTATGCACATATGCTGATCATTTGAGTTAATGCAATTTTCTTAAAAAGCTCTCTCCTTGGGCAGTTCTTCTACTGTAAGTCTACATTGTATGTGTGTTTAATGTATATATGCATTTTTTTTTATTGATCCACTCCTTCATAACTTGGGCACAGTGGACTGTGGTCAAACATAATTAAAGATTTGCACTTTATCACCATAGGTTTTGTAGATGTTCCAGGACTCGAAAATGGAGCTCTGGGGAACCAAATAAGATCTCAACCAGTGCAGCACAAAACCAGGTCATCCCACCTTCTTTACCAAGCCAATGGTTTTATCAACTGGGTCAAACGCTGCACAAAGATCCAGAGAAACTGGAGTTTTTGGTGCATCGACGTCAAGACGTACGTCATCCAAAACCTTTCCTGGTGCAGTATTAGTAAAATGCTGTGGTCATAAACCTGAATGAAAAGCATTAAAGAGATCAAAATGCCATTTAAATGCATTTGTTAGATATTTGGCATGGAGTAAGTACTGTAAACATTCAACAACTTCTGTGACCTGCAGAAGTCAATGTCAGGAATCTAGGTTTAATATACTCTCACAATGCTTTTACACACAAAAGAAGACATAATGTTATATTCTCCTGAGCCAAAGCTGCCATGTAAAAGAAACACAACTGAATTGATTGGTATTTGAACTGTGGAGCTAGTTAAACAACAAATTTATGCAACTAATCTCCATGGATTAGAATCCATTTTTGGCTGCCCGGGCCTCAGCTGCCTACAGAGCGTTCTGAAAGAAGACCACTCATTATATGTGTGATGACTTTACAGCTCTATGCATTGCTATGAAGCACCCTTTAGTTTTGCCCATATTCTGACCCTACATCTGAACTTCACAGCTGAAATTGAGACTCTTTCAAACAGGTAATCATTTTCTCATCTATTATTTTACAGTTTCAGTGAGCAAGTGCAAACTTAGGCCTCAGTTATCTGTTCTTTGGTGACATAAGTGGCACCTTGTGGAGTCTTCTGTTGATCTAATCTGTCTGCTTCAAGATTTCACACATTGTCAGTTCTGCATTGCCTTCAGTTTATGCATTCTCCACTGACTTCAACAAGATATTTTTGTCTACACAACGGCTGCTGACTGGATATTTTCTTTTTCTGACAATCCACTCTGTACCCTAGAGATGATCTCTGCAGATTGGCCGTTTCTTTAATACTTGGACCACCTGATTTCTAGGTCACTTTAATCTCCGTTCTTTCCCAATTTTGACATTAAGGGTAAGAAAGCCGATGGGTCTTAAAGAATGAAGGGTTAAAAGTCCAGCAGAGTGGTCACAAATGAAGATTTGTGGACAAACAGTAATTAGATTTTTTAACAGTAATTAGCTGTTTGTCCAAAGCAGCAAAGCAACTTTTAGGCACCTGCCAGTTTTTAAATGAGTAGTGGACAAATCTTGTTATCATAATCTGTCTTATTTTACCTCATAGTGCCACATATTGAGGCACAAAAAATATTACTTCAATTTGGTGGTGATTAGTTTCTCCCACTTCGCCGGTTTAATTCTTTCTCAACTAACTTTAAAAATGCCACAACCCTCTAAATGCATCACGTAACAACACAAGGAGTTAAAAATTAGACTGTTCTAGCATTTTGAAAAGGAAGCATTGTATTGGGAAATTTTGTTCCTGACTCTTACGCCTCCTTTTCTTGGCCCCCGAATGACCACATTGCTCCTTAAGTCTCCCTCAGGCAATGTCAGGCGAAGCACCGTCCATCTAAGGCCCGACATGAGAGCTAGACGATGAATGGAGTGAAACTTTTAGAGCCGTGTGTCAAAGGAGGTGAAAGAAGGACGTACAGAGAGGAAGGAGGGGGAGGGAGGAGGACGGGCTGGTTTAGGGAGAGTCAGTGCTTCATATTAATGGGAAGAATGAAGGGAGAGAACGTCGAAGGAGGACTGTGGAGGAAACAGAGGGAGCGTTTAGTTCTGATAGATATTGATAGAGATTGTAATGAATGTGGTGAGGGCATGGCACCCTAAAGCGCTGCAGTGGTAATGCAGGGTGACAGTGTATTTGTACTAATAACCCCTTAAAAGTGGTGATAAAATACTCCACTCCCCTACTGGAGCCCCTGATGGATGAGCTGGGAGTAATTAAACTCCATTAGACTGCAGGTCCACTTACCGTACGTCTGCGTGTGTGTGTGCGTGCGTGTGTGTGTGTGTGTGTGCGTGTGCGTGCGTGTGTGTGATGTGTGTCGATGTGTGTATGTGAATGTCTTAAAACACCTCTCTCTTTAGGGATCAGGCTAGTTGAGGTAGAAGGGCAAGTGCACAGCCATTGTCTGTGTGCGAATGAGAACTCTGCGCTGGTGTGCAGCAAAACATATGCTGCTTCTGGAAAAGCCTGCGATGTGACACATACCCCACATCACTCGGATCCATGACGCCGAGCGTACACAGGCTTCTCACTCCGGTGAATTCCCAAAGGTTGGGAGTGCACAGTAGGTGCAGTGTCAGTGTTGTTGTCATCCGACACGTCGCTGTGTTTTGCCGCTGACAGGGAGGCGCGCTCTGCTGCGCTGCCGCCGCTGTTGTTGTTGTTGTTTTGTTTTTCTTTTTTTTGTTTCTTTTTTTTTATACCACAGGAGATGTTTGACTCTACATTGAGCCAG
Organism: Poecilia formosa; assembly: GCF_000485575.1. Classification (NCBI taxonomy): domain Eukaryota; kingdom Metazoa; phylum Chordata; class Actinopteri; order Cyprinodontiformes; family Poeciliidae; genus Poecilia; species Poecilia formosa. Next base: position 842,202 of record NW_006799981.1, on the reverse strand, counting down.
GGGAGAAGCCTGCGGCAAGACCACCATACCAGACTCTCTGGGAATAATGTTCCTGCCTCTAATGTCATGTTTTCACTTGGTACTCACCCACGCACAGTGCATGCATGTGGAAAGACATACAGGTGCATCTCAATAAATAGAATTCAACTAAAAATATCTACATTTTTTTTATGCTGATGTTGATGAATACTTAATCCCAATAAGTATATATATATATATATATATATATATATATATATATATATATATATATATATATATATATATATATATATATCTGATAAGATAAATATATTTTTTTATAACAGAAACGCTATGTATGTTTTTGGAAAGTTTAGTGGAAGGAAAATGTGTGACAGACAAAGCAATAATGGTTTGAGATGAGCTTTAAAATATGTAGGATGTTATATTTGTCATGTCCAAAACTCACGCAGATGGATAAGCAATAAAAGTTTTCAGTTGATGAAAAGCTACAAAAAAACCCAAAAAAAACAAAAACAAAAGCAATTGAGTATGTTGGTCACCAGCATTCTTCATCGTTGTATATGGTATGTCTGGGTTTATAAACTGTGGCTAAAGTCACTGCTTCAAGAGCCACTACACACACACGTATCCAAGACATGAGGTACATCTGTTTTAACTGTATAACTAAAATCAAATTACAAGTAGTAATAACAATGAAATAAAACACGATTTTAAAAATATTAACAGCTTAGATTAGGTAGGTCTTCAGTTTTTTCTGAAAAGTTAATTTATTTCAGTTACTGAATTCACTAAGCGGAACATGTTATGTAGATTAATTACATGCAGACTGATGTTCTCAAGCCTTCATTTCTGTTAGTTATGTTTTTCCTCTTACATTGAATCCAAATGACATTTAGGATTAAAATATTGCATCAAATCAACAAAAAATAATTTTTAATATATAAATGTGGGCTTAATGAATGTATGGTTAATGCCTGCTTTAAGGTTGTTATTTCCAAATGTACTTTTAATCTGACAAACGAACCTTATCAGAAAATATATTCTAATTTGTTGAATAAGCTTATTCACTTTTTGACTTGCTTTACTAAAAAAATTTCAGTGACACTCAAAGCAATTGAGATGCAAAGTTAGTGTGACATTAAACTAAGGAGTTGCAATGCAGAGCATCTAGATGCATTGAAAGTATGTAAGTTAATTTAAAAAAAAATGCATGTGTGTCTGCGGTGCATTTAATTCAAGAGGCCCTGCATCACCATGGCCTGCACCCAGACAGGTCCTGCTGCTCACCAAGTCTCCGTATTTAATGACCCTCCTGGGATGCCTTACCTGATGGGCCAGCTCCGAGCCAGCATGGCCAGGTGCTACAGCATAAGCATTTCATTAAAAATTGAAGCCAACGTTTTGGACTAAAGCTCTGAGTAAAAGGAGAAAGCGAGGATAGACTGGATGTGTGAATCAAAAAAAAAAAAAAGAGAAAAAAGGCCTACACATTTCTTGGCATGACTCCAAAACTAAATGTATGTGAGCCGCCTTGTTACTGTTCTTCATGTCTGTATTGTTTCCTCCCTCCCTCGCTTCCCTTTTCTCTCTCCTCTCCCTAATCACACTGACTTTATTTGACCTTTCAGTGGCTAATTAGTTGGCTCGTGGAAAAGGATTGTGGGTAGTATGTCTCTCATGAAAATGACGATGGTGATGTCGCTGTGTGTTTTCATGTGACTCGTGGTTGTGCCTGTGATGAATTCAGGTTTTTTGGAGCACTTTTCACACCACAAAAAAAAAATCAGCTTGGAATCAGATCAGCTGTACCTGTGAGCCAAAAGCTAAATTTAACCAGCTTATAAGTTCATATTTCTTTCATTCTTGAATTTCACTAATCAAGACTTAATTCTAAGATTATGCTGCTAGGACTTAGCAATAATTAAGCCAATGGGCGATATTTGTGTTATGATGGGGGATAGTTGATAGTATTAATTGCAATGACTGAATGAAAAGCACACAGATGTATATTCTTATTTCACTCAGCACAATTGAATTTGTTTGTATGTGCGCATGGTGAATTGGGTGGAAAGGTTTTTTTTTTCTTCTATTTTTTTGTGTGTGAATAGCCGAATGTGACTCAAGTCTGTTTTTGGCGTGTTGACGTGTGCCTTCAGGTGCAAAGTGTTCTCCATTTCATGCATAGAAGATTTAGGCTGCTCACACACATACACACACTCGCTCGCGCGCGCGCACACACACACACGTATACACGATCGAGGGGAGTAGAGATGTGGTAAATGCATCTGAAATATCCACCCACGTACGCAGACACTCCGGGAGGAAGAAGCGGTAAAAGCAGGTGTGTATGTGTCGGATGCTCAGTGGGATACGGTCAGTCCATCAGTCTGCTGCCTCATTATTACAACAAACATATGTTGTTTCTGAGCAGAATAATTAGCTGAGGAAAGAAAGATTAATAACAGGTTTCTGCAGAAACTTGTATAGCAAGTTGGTGTCTGGAATCATAGAGGATGTTGTCGGAGAGTATGAAATATTTCTGCTGTAGCGATGAGTATTGCTTCAACTATTGTGGAAATTATAGACCTGTTGGATTGAAATGAGTCAACAAAAGCAACGACAATATTAAATACTGAAGGAAACAACAGAAAAGTACATCAAAAAATATTCACATAAGACTAAATAATTATTTTTCAAATATTAACATTCATGCTATCAAAATTCTGTTATAAAATACATTACATCTGATCCAGTTTGGTTGATGGACACAGTTCATCAGAAAACTATCTTTATTACATTTGTTACGGTTTTGTGTTAAAAATAATTCAGAAGATTAAGTATCTTTGATTAGTAAGGTACGTAGCATAAGGTCGCGACTCGCCTCATCCTCACATGCTGCTGGGTTCTTTATTTGTCTTGGTTTCAGGGCCTGTTTTAAAATATTTCCAGTTGCAAAAAAGATCTGGTAGTTGTGTGTCGAATCCTAGATTAATGCAGTCCACTTTTTTTTTTTATATATGTAATTTTTTATTAGTATAAGCTTACTGTGGCCCAGCTACCTTAGAAGTCAATTAGCTAACTTCTTCTTGCTAAACCTTTCTGTGTAACAGAATAATAATGCCAGTACATATGTTAACAAAATGTAATTACATTTTAGCATTAGCTAACATTTAGCTGTTTTTTTGCTTTTAGATTGTGTAGCACATTTTTACATTTTAGTTTTAACTCTTCCTCTCTCATCCTGTTCCTGCTTCAGATGTTCAGATTTTTACCCCACCACCTCGGTTTCTGATTTTTATTTTTTTGCCTCTTCACTTCAGACCCCCACTCCTTTGTTGTTTTAGATGCTTCACTCCCTCATCGCAAAGATTGATCACTTACCAAGCAAACGGCTTTGCATGAAGCACGTCTCACTTCAGCTGGTACAGAGCGCTCTGTTCCATCAAATCACAGTTCATCTCTCTGCAGCCAGTCAAACAACAACAACAAAAACAGAATATTCAGTTTCTTACCCCAGAGCCTAAGAAATACCTGCTGCTCTCCATGCATCAATTAGGTGCTGATGTGAAGAGAAAGGACAATCTATAGTTCGGAGGATTTATTCAATTTGCATCCGTAATTGCGTGCAATTTACAAACTCATTATTTTACAATTTAGTGCATTTAACAGCAGCTGGAGGGCAGATAATGGTGAGGCTATAGGGGGCCCCAGATGGGCATCCCAAACATGATGCAAAGCACAAAAATAATGATGTTCATCTGTTTGACTTTAAAAACTCAAATGGAAAATAATAAGAAAAAAGGAAAGTTGATAGAAGGAAGCTTCTATTAATGCAAATTAATTGTATTTTCAAAACCTGAATAACTTGTGATAAATGAGCGGTGCCGGTATTGATTGGTCTCAACTGAGTTTTGGTGGAAATATTCCTTTTAATTATTAATGATCAGCTTAATTTTTACGAGAGCCGTCCTATCAGCACCAGAGGCCATGATAAATCCTGAAGACATTTAAGCCATTTCAACTTTCTCAGCAGATTTCTGTGGAACCGCTTTAGTCTGTGACACTTTGAAGGTGACATAGCAATGCGACCTAACAGCCTCTGCACCTTTATTACATTCAGCAATTCAACAAGAGCCCATAAAAGAGTCGCTTTTCTTTCCTCTCTTTTTCTTTTTTTCTTTTTTTTTTTTGCTGGAAAGGTGGGCGGCTTGCAGCTTTTCAGGCCCTTCTGGAGTCTGGTTTGATCTGCGGGCAACGCGGCCTTGTTAAGCACTAATAAAGTCCAAGGATTTTTTTTTTCAGTGTATGATGCCGTATTTAAAATTGGATTTTTGTGTGCCGCACCACACGAATTATTCTGTGATGGCCTCTCTCCTCCTCTCCTCTCATAAGTGATTGTTTACTGAGTGCTTTCCACATTTTTTTTTTTTTTTCGTTTCTCTGAGCTTGTAAGTATAAAATTTTAATTAGGAACACTGACAGGTCTGGCGCATGATCCAGAGCCTTGCATCCATCACAGGAAGAAAAAAAAAAATAAAGGAGGGAGTCGGGGGGGCTGGGGGGGAAAACAGAGAGGGAGAGATACTTTCTTTCTCATCTCTCTCCACTTCCACGTCCACCTCCTCCCTCCCGGATCTCCCCTCTCCTGACAGGAGCACCGGACTTGAGCAGCAGGTGCCATATTACTGTGTACAGAAAAGCAATTAGCCAGCATATTGGATGAATGAGGAGTGCATTAATATTAGCAAGTGCATTTGTCAGTGGCGTTTGATGCGAGTCCTTTTCTTTTCTTTCTGCAACATTAAGATTGTGGCGCTCATAAATTCACTGCTTAAACCGCCATCTGCTGCGCTGTCAGCCCACACCGAGGAGAGAGGAGAGGAGAGGGGAGCCATTTATTCCCCTCTGTCTCTCTCACTGGGGAAAGAGAGTGAAAGACAGATAGATAAGAAGAAAATGCATTCATTCCCTCCCTTTCTTTGCTTTTGCTGTGTTTTTTTTTTTTTTTTTCCCCCTGTGCGTGTCCCACAGGGAATGTGGAATGTGTATTAGGATTTATGGAGATGCTTGGCTCGCACCAAGCGACCGTGCTCTTAAATCTGGCTCCTTTCCTATTGTGTGGAGCGCTACCTTCTGCTTACCGACACACACGCAGACACAATGTTCCTCATTGTGCTCGACACAGAGATAAATTCCTCTGTGCATGCCAATTCAAACAAGCCTAAGGAATAAGTTGCAATGAACAGGTGGTATTGTCATCGTAACTCAGGCGAGGTGTGTGGTTGGAGGTTGGGCCTCATCCTGACCTCTGTCTGTTAGTTATTTTATTTTTATTTTTTGCATCTCTTCCCTTACACATAGCTTTAGCTACACATAAATAGCCTTGTGACATTCTGGGATTTCTACCACAGTCAACAAATAGATGTAATGTCCAAAATATCAGTGTTTCATGAAAACAAACAAAAAAAAACCCACTTTGTATTAGAAAATAAAATCTGTGTTTAAAGGACAAATATATTTTAGAGCAATAATTTCAAAGGCACTTTTTGACAACAATAATACCTTTAAAACCTCTCACTCCCTCAAGGAATGAAGACGGTTGTCTTGATTTGAAAAAAAAAGGACATTTTTAATTTTATTTGTGAAAGGCCACTGAGGTCAGATCTATCTACAGAGCTTACTTACATATTATTATCCTCCCATGTAAACCAGGAATTTGCATAATGTTTTTTGTTTTTGTCACAACTGAACCTTTCGGGTTTCATGCCACTTTCGGCATTTTGTTCCATCTACTATGTTGGGGTGGATGCATTACCATGCATGGGTGCATTATTGCATAAACCTATTATCAGGTGCATTATGTGGAATTATTTTTAGAGACGAGGGAGGGAAGGCACTGCTCTTCACTCCAACCCAGCGTTTCCCTGGCTGGCAGCAGTCGGCATTGTCTCATCCTGGGGCAATTGTTTTCATGTCCAGGTATCTCTGTGTATGGTGTATGCACACGGGGCTACTGGTGGGTCAGAACGATAGGTGCCACATCACCCCCCTCTAGCTCCCCCCCACACACACACACACATGTCCATTCTGTTCAATAAGAAAGGGAAGAAACATATCATAAAAGTGTCGGAGAAAGATTACTGCCACACGTTTGTCACAGATACTGTGAGCAGAAGGGGGTGGGAATGCCAGAGGTCGGATTAACTCAACTCGCGGTAAATGCTCTGTGGCCTAATCTGAAACTGGGAGGTGGTGGGTGTAGAATAGCAAAAGAAAAGCCACACATTGACAACACGGAACATGAATAAACACATGAATGCGAAATTATTGAATTGTTTTAAAATCGTTATACACGTCAGATAGAAGGATTTCAGAGACAGCAATGTCCAGTTCTGTCAGCACAAGGTTGCATTTCCCAGGCCTGGACACGACTGGTGGCTCAGTGCAGAGGGGGATCGTACTGTCACCTGGTTTAAAGTGAATCTGTCCACAGCCGTTGTAGCCAGTCTTCCAGATTTGGCAGATTGATGCAGACACACATGTGGACAGGTGTTGTTGAAAAAACTACTCTGCCACTGTGCTGTCAGGAGGTATAAGATATGCAGACACAGAATGGCACTGATGTGGTGCTGTACCTCTGGTGTCCTACAAATTAGTACCAGATGTGACCCAAAGTCATATATGATTGCTTCCTACATCATGATGCCCGGAATAACACCTTTCTGTCTCTCCACAACACTGGCTGGAATGGCCCTTTACCCTTGGTGTCACCATACATGGTTTATTACTGAGTGTAATGACACCACTCATCATTAGTCCACCACCCCTTGTTACACCATCACTCCAAATCAAGCTCTCCTTCCTCTGATATTAATAGGAGCAAATTCATGGAGCAGGGAATTGGTAGTTTGACTGAGGTCGATCGTCAGGACTTGGTGCAGGATAACATGGGATGTTGGAAAGTGTTTGTGTAAATGTGTGTGTCATTGTGGTAGACAGGGATATGTTTGGGTATTTGGCAAACTAAACAACAAACTGTTTCACTTGCGGTGCTTCATTTTGGGTGAATTTCTTCTAGATTCACTTTTTTCAACAAAGTCCTTCTGAAACACCTAAAGACTCCCACGTACTATAGTGCTGGGATCAGCTCTCATTGACATAGAGGTATGATGAAAATTGTGTCACTTTGTTCGCAGAGATACATCCGCCTGCCCAACTCAATAACTGGCCCTGGTTGAACTATTTCTGCAGAACTCTGAGAAATGTTGTATGATTGGTCAGAAGGTTTTGGCTGTGTTTCACGCAAACATTCACAAAGCAATAGAAGACGGCAATGTTGATATCTCACTTCCATTAGTCTGATTCGTGATCCAGTTTTGGTATCTGCACGAGGCATGAATACTTTTTGAGGAGTGTTTATCAGAC
>NW_006799981.1:730686-830056 GCF_000485575.1 Poecilia formosa | reverse complement strand
TAAAGTGGTACCTCTTGAAGTGTTGCGAAGTCAGCACTTTGCATGTGTGAACTTTTTGACTGCCAGAGTCCCCCATGGACTCGCACCATGTTATGTGCAAAGAATATGCAGCCAGCTTTAAACAGTAATACGCAGAGGAAGGCAAACGTTTTATCAAACCCAAATCAGCCGTGCGAGAGCCTTACATCTGTGTTGAATCATAGCTGATCGACCTTCCCAATCGACCATTTTGGACCCCGTCTAAAATGCTCCATTTCCTGAGTAAGCTCCATTCACTACTAGTCATAACCACTCTGTTTCTTTTTCATTTCTTCTACTTTCTTAGCAGTTCTTTCTAAACACTGCCTCTGCCAGGTCGAGCTGCCTTGTCAGTGGTTCGGCTGCTCGAGTCTCATAAACGGCCACATCTCCTTAAGAGCTGATCAGAGAGATAAGCACATTTATGTCGAGCTCGCTTGCTTATCCACAACGTAGACAAATATATAATGTGTACGGCTCGAGTTCGGTCCAGATTTATGACTATAAAATCCCATCCAGTCTCCTGCACATCCTTTGAAAAGGGAAAGGGGGAGCAGAGTTCAGATAGACTTGCCACAATGAGCTGTGTCCTGAAGAAAAGATTGCTTTCTTTTTTACCGCTGCCCTGTCATATTGTAATTCTCTTTTCTTTGTCTTTTCTTTTCTTTTTTTTGTTAGTGATGCTCTCTTAAGCTGGATATTTAATGAGCTAACTGCAGTTATCTGCACAACAAAATTGCTTATAATTATATCAATGCTCTTGCCTTTAAACCCTTGTTGATAGAAAACAAATCTGAACGTCTAAAAATGAAACAAAGTTCTTCTGAAGCTAAATGCTTAGTCAATGGATGATAGTGGCAGAAATAATCAAAGTGTGCCATTGGACTGTAAGCAGTAACTACTGGTCAGTATTTGTGTCATATTAAGCCATTAAAAGCAGATTTTTTGGACTTTATGTGGATATGTCACAGGTAAAACTTGTCGTCAGATCATATTTTTGTGACTTATGCGTTCACAATTTCTTTTGCTGCTTTTGTTGATGCTGTTTGTGTTAGTTGGAAGACCATACACACAAAGGCTCATACTGCTGGATTCACCAAGGTCATTGCAAAGAAAGGAGGAAAGGAAGAAGTGTCTCACAAGTCTTTTGATCTTTTCTAGACGTCCGTGCACTCACACTTAAAAGCAGCTCATCTGCACTCCGGCGGCCTTTAAGCCCTCAGATATATAATTTTCTTCAAATGGACCTTTTCGGACTAGTTTTTGTCTGCGTCTCCGCAACCCTCCTTCGGTCTGAGCTGCCAGCTCATTCTGTCGTGCTCCATCTCTCACAAATCACACCGCGCAATCGGAGAGGGACAATTTGTCAGCTGTATGCATGAGTAAGCAACAGAATTTACCATCTATTACTTTGACTGGACAGTGGAAGGCAAGTAGAGAGGACATGCGTGTGTGTGCGTGTATGTGTGTATGTGCCTCCCCTTAGAGAACTAGTTGCAGATCAGACGAAATGCCTCTTTGCAAAGCGGGGACATTTTGGCGGTTCATCATTTGCACGTATTCTGTGGTTTGATGTTTGAGTTGTGTGGTTTCAGGGTTTTGGATGAATAAGCCTCAGGGCAAATTTGTGTTTGGCAAAATGAAGAAAACACAGATATCAAAGTCATCCTTGAGAGACCACAAGCCACAGAGCTCCGTGTTGACTTTTGTTTTCAGCTTTAGCTATATTGAGAAATTATGTTTTCCGAGGATTAAGCGCTGAGCCTGCTGTGTAGGGTGATTTTCTAACCATTCACTTGTCCAGCAGGCTGTAATGAAATGAATCTTCGCTGCCCCGGCTGCTTGTGCACGCTGCTATTAAAAGCTTTCCACCTGTGAACCATTTGGAGACTTAGCAGTAGGCTCCATTCTGTCTCTTTAGCACATATTGGCTCTGTGTTAAGGCATTTTTTTTTTTGCCAGCTTTAGTTTTGGAACTGTGTCATGTTAGCAGGCAGTCGCATATTTATCTGCTGTGCTGTGATTTTTGCAAGTACAGTTTCCAGTACTCGCCTCCGCTCATAGCAGCAGTTATTTTTGCACCATATGTGTGTGTAAAATATCTAATCTTTGTGTTTCTCCTGACTGCTAATATTGGTTTCAATGGATATAAGCTTCAGAGATAACATATCCCCAGAAGCACAGGAAGGAATGAGCTGCAGGGAGACATTTCCAGCTGCTATGACACAATTTTGTTTTTCTTTGCGGTTTAAATCCCACTATTCTCTCCTGTGTTTTCTGTAGGCACGATTCAGGATTTTTGGATTTACTTATTAGAACAGAAGTAAAACTACAGGGAAGGAACAGGTTATACAGGCCCAAGAGAAACTGTCTTTTTCTTATGCTTTATTGATTGAAAAGGCCTCAGACTCAATATCTCAAGCTTCGAACATCTGAAAGAGCCGCGCTTCAACCATTGAGAAATGCAAGGCGTATATAGCATAACTGCAGACCAACCAAAACATAGCTGTCCACTTAAACTGGGAACATGAAATAGAAAAGCTATCAAAACCAACCGTGTTAAAGCTGCCAACAGTAAAACATGGTAGTGGCACCATCATGCTGTGCTTTTCTTCAGCAGGGAAAGGGAAGCTGGCCAGAGTTTCTAGATTGTGGCAGCGTGTTGGAGTAGATCTGTTACATTACTTCTGATTTATTCTTTTTGTAGATTTCTGTTCATAATTCTTTGAGTTGAGGCATTGAATGTTTGGACAGTTATCCCTTCTCAATTTTAATGTTCTGCCACTTTAAGTACTTTTGCTCTTACTAATTAAATGTTTTCGCCTTTATTTATTCAGGGTGTCCAGTTGAGATCCATGTGAGATCCACTCTATAGCTGCAAATGTTCCCAGGTCCCGTGGCTGCAAATAAAAGCCCAAATTATTAATCCTCCTCCACTGCTCTTCTGTGTGGTTGGGGAAACCTGCTCTTGTGAAAACTTCATTCATTGTTTATGACTCACCGTTAGATGCGTTGACAATTGTCAGATAAAACTATCAATCCACTGGAACCGTCCTGCAGCTGCTCATCACATACCAACCCTTTACAAATCATGTAATTTTCAAATTAAATTCAGATCTGATCATTATAATACTGCGTCTAAACTGTTTTCTGTTGTTGAGATTAAATTCAACATGTTGGTGGGTAAAGATACATTGCTCTTGGCTTTAGCTCCCAGCTAGCTAGTTCATAAACTTACTGCATAGGTAAGTAAAAACCAAAAAACAAGAAAAAAAAAAACACTTTTGCACCTATAAACAGACACACACTGACAGGGAGCCCTTTCTTTACACACTCATCTGCAGCAACACACACCTCTGCAGTGGGAACGGCTCTTGGCCACAGGCGGTTTGCACATTAAGCTAACCTTGATCAATAACCTGCTATGGACCTCGGCAAAATCCACTGTTTTCCCAACTGCTGGTTTTCGATATCACGGCTGTTTGAATGCCTTAGCCACGGGCCAGCTGCGTGTGCAAATGTGTGTGTGTTCAATGTGTATGTGTGTGTTTGTGTGTGTGTGTGTGTACATGCATGTGCAGCTGCTGCATGATTTAACAAGAGCCTGTGAGCATGTGCAGATGTGTATGTGTGCACTTTACACATCTTTGTGCATGATTTCCAGCATATCTGCACGTTGGTGTTTTCTTGCGTGTACATGTGTGTTTGACTGAAGCCTCGGGGTCCGCTGTGAACGGTGCTAACTGGCCCTCTGAACTCTTCCCTGTGAAGAGAAAGGAAAAGCCACTGGGCATGTACAGACGACAGCGTGCCATTTACCTGGGCTACGCATGGTTTTTAAAACTGGCAAGAGGGACTTCCATGCACACACATGCACATGCACACACATACAGTCGGGAGGGATACTCTTGCCTTTTGCCTCTAACGCAAAAGCACACCTTTGCTCCCTCGCCTCAAACACAAACACACTTCAAAAGTTTTTTCTTTCATTTTTTTCCCTTTTTTTATTTTTGGAAGCGATGCAGCCAGTGCTACCCCTGCGTTTAAAGAGCCTAAGCACTCTCTTCATGTGCCCTTTTCTTGCTTCCTGCCTCTGCAAAAAGGCCCCAGTGCGGCAGCAAAACTTACTAGTTTACATCCAGCTGTACAACTGGCAAGCCAACCTTTTGACTTTCCAAGGTGTTCATCTCACAGTGCTCTTTATATGCAGTAAAGAGGGGCCGTGCATTCGGCCCTTGCTGCTTCTTCTTCTTCTTCTTCTTCTTCTTCTTCTTCTTCTTCTGCAGCTTGGCACTGAGATGAGTAAATGGGGGAAGAAACGAGCAGTGGTAGTTTTTGGCTGTGGAGGGGCAGATAATTGTTGAACAGAAGAGAAGTTTATCAGATAACTACAGCAACGGTTTGCTGCTTTCTCCAGTAACAAGCGTTCGACTGATTTCAATATTCGCTGAGCTGAGGAAGGAGAAAACAGTCTGGCTCTTCTGATGGTGTATGTGTGGGTTCATTTGTCTTAATGCACCTGGCTGGATTTGTGTGTGTGTGTCTGTAAATTGGTGGTTGAATACAGCTGACCCAGATGTGTTAAGTGGGTCATGGGAACAACGCCGCCCACACAGTGGAGGTTATGTGTTGTACTGTGTGTATGTGTGCATGTAGATGGGGTTAGGACACTGGGGCAGTGCCCTGATTATGCTAAGATTAGTTTTGGGAATTCATTTCCCCTCCATCTGAGCTTTACCACCCCACCCCTGCCCAACCCCCCATTTATATCTCTTTCTCATCATTTAAAGAATTGCTAGTTTCACTAATTCAATCTTTAAAATATTTATCACTTTTGACTGAACACATATTTATATGGCTCTACCTTTTCATTGGCATCCCAAATAGAAAACCTTTAATTTTTAAGATGGTGCTTCACATTTGAATAAGGAAGATTCAACCCCATAAATAGAATTTGAATCCTCCCAAAATAGGTAAGAATTACAGATTGATTGGTATAAAACAACATATTTCATGTTTCAATGTATTCATACATTTGCATTAGGTTTATTAATTTCTTTGAAGATCGTTTAAATGCTTGGCTGTTTTACCCATTTTCAGAGCATTGCTCATCAGTGTGTTTTCACATAACCTGTTTAAACCACTTAACTCTTGGTGGCTGTTTAAGAGCTATTGGACGAAAACCTTGACATGTTTCAAGTTTGGTGAGCAGATTTTCCTTCTAAAGGTTTTTGGAAGACTAATCAAGTGAAGGACAAAATCAGTGTAAAAAACTAAAGATAAAGTAGATGAAAAATGTCTGAAATTCGTGTTTGTAGAAATTAACATCTCCTCCAAATAAAAAAGAATAAGATACTTCCAAAGTATCGTGTACTAAATACCAAGTTTTCATTCAATATTTTATTTATTTATTTATTTTTTAGGAATCATCTCAAACTGGTTTGTTGAACATGACGGCTTTACATTTGTATCCAAATCTCTGAAATTCTCACTTCCCAGTCAGTTGAACTTCCTACTTGGAAAGTCTGAATTGTTTCTAAGGTCGACTTCAAGTTTCAGTATGGCTGCTACTTGCATCAACATTTATAAGCTGTGGTGAAAACAAGACACACTTGTAAAACTGTCTAAAATCAAAGTTACATGTAGCGCCTGCAACTCTAAACTGAACAAATTAAAAGTGGTGTGGAGACAGATTAATATGACGTCCATACGATGTGGTGATGGTTATAATGGAGATTATGTTCATACTCCCTCAATCTTGTTTTGTACATCTTGCTTTACAGATCTAAGTATGCAGGGAGTTTCTAGAACATGTTTCCTCTTTCAGTATTTTTTTTTATTTGAGTATGAAAACACTTTTTTCCCCACAACAGGTTACGTTTGTGCAAAAATCAAATAATAAAAATAGTCTTTTCACATTTCAACAAGCTAGTCACCAGGAAAAAACCCAAAGGCCATCTAAGCAAGTTTCTCCAGAGAAAGTTTTTACAAGCATGATAGAATAAAGACCAACAGGAACAAATGAAGCAACTATTAAAGCTTCACAAGCTCAAGGTTTCTCCCCTTTTTTTGTCTTCTGTCACAATATACAAAACATTTCGGTTGTAAGACACAAACGACGCAGAGCAGCTCGCTGAATAAAGACGCCAACAATCTAAAGAGTAAAGCGAGCCAGTGATTGGCACCACACATCACAGATCTTGACATTACATTCAGCATGTAACGTTTGTGAGTGTCTCATAACATTGACCCACAGTATTGTTTCATTTACTTTTCAAAGTACTTACAACTTATAATGGATAAACTAGAAAGGATATTGAACGATAGGAAAACTGAATTTTTATTTAAAATAAAAATAATCTGCTTTTTTTTTGGACTCTTAATGCAGAAAGATCAAGGTTGTATTTTTAGTCTTTATTTACAACTGTTTCAAATCACTTGAAGTTGGAGAATTTGCATCTTTCTTTTGTTCTCATCTCATTTAAACTTTGAGCTTTTCTGCTCACCTCATAACTTAATTTTTTTTCTTCCTTATTTCAATTGTGTGGCTGGTAATTGTTTGTTTTTTCCACTTGTTTTCTCGGGCTATACGGTGTGGAGTTGTTTGCAATAAAAGATTTAATCAGATCCTCTTCATTATCCCTTGTATTTGCTTTTTGCTTTTAGTCGACTTTGTTTTTTCCTTTTTTATCTTCATTCATGTTTCAATCTATTTACTTCTAATTAATTGAATTACAAAAATAAGTTGATGGAACAAACAGGGTCTATTAGGTTTAAAATGAATACAATGAGGCTTCAAGGCAAAAAAAAAAAAAAGTACAGAACTGCTGACCTATTTTTCTTAGCTGCCACTAAGTCGAACAATAGAAGAAAACATAGGAATGTTTTTTTTTTCTTTCGAAAAGCAAAATAAAAAAAAAACAAACTCTTTTCGAACACTTGTATTCCTGACCTTGTTTTTTGCTGCCTTACTAAGGGTAGAAACGTAGTTTGACCAGTAAACTTAGAGCTCATCTCTCTTCACCACAACAGACCAGTGCAGCGCTCACATCTCTGCAGTCACTGCACCAATCTGCCTGTCAGTCTCCTGCTCCGTTTCTCCTTCATTCATGAACAAGTAGCCAAGATACTTAAACTCCTCCGCCAGGAAAACGACCTCGTCCCCAATCCAAAGAGGGCCACTCCACCCTTTTCCATCTCAAGTCCATGGCCTCAGATTTGGAGATGCAGATCTTCGTCCCAGCTGCTATCAAGCAAGTTCTCAGCTTATTATTGGCCTATACACAAACGGTGATTCACTTTTCTGAAATTAATAAAAAATCTGAGTCTTAGGGTCACTGTGAATCTTCAAGGATGTTTTTGAGGCTTAAATGCCAATATTCTTGTAATTCTCTAATGTTCTTGTAAGTTCATACCTACTACCTATCATTGAAGCACTTTACTGTGCTTCAAGTAAAACCAATTTATTTGAAGCATTTTACTGTTTTTCTGTAAAAAGTCCTGTAAAAGTACTGTAAAAAGTTTAGAGAAATTACTGTTTCAGTTCCATTTTTCTGGTTAAAAGCCCTTGGGTGGAATTAGCATATCAGACTTTAGAGACCATCAGAAATCTGTCAGCTGGGAAAACCCTGATCGGTGGATCTCTAGTAACTGGATACTACTTCAAAAATTACTTTACAAAAGCAGCAGAAACACATAATCCAAACATCATTTTCATGTGCCACAAGCATGTCAACCAGTAAATTTATCTTGCTCTTGTCTGATACGTCATTAAAGTTTAACTCAATCTCAGGTTTATGCTTAAAAACTTTGAGATGTTTCGCAAAGTGTGAAGGATAAAAGAAAAGCTGTGGAGTTTCGATAAGGGAACAGTTCTGACTGTACGTCTCCGTTTAGTACAACACCACTACTGAACTGAAGTCAGTTTCGATAATGCTTTTGTCAATACATCCATCATTTTTTTCACAAGTTTGTTTCCATCTATAATATTTGACCTGTTTTAGAGATAAAGTATGGTTATTTATGAGGAGAATATTACGCTCACACCAACTTGCTGCGTTTCATCCAGAGACCCCGTCCTCTTGTCTCATTTGGGTGTTTTTCTGGTCGTGTCCTCAGTGTGAGTGAAATCGGGGCCCGGAGCCACGGGTTGGGAGGAGAGATGGCAGCCAGGGTGGCACGCTGACTGGAGGAGCGCCAGCTGCTCTCAACCAGGTAGGGATCGGTGCCAGCTCCGTCTCCGTTTCACACCCTCCTCCCTGTGTCTGTCTGAGTCAGTGGCCGTCACGCTGGCTGACATTCAAAGTTTGTTACCCACAGAACAGAGTCACCGCTTTGTTTCCATTATTTTATCAGTCACCCTTCACACACAGTCTGATACAGAAGCAACGTTAGTTCACCCAGAGTGTGTTAAAGCTGAGTAAACTTTTTAAGAGCTATTTACAGATCCTGATTGATTGAACATGGGCTGAAATAAATTAGATTACAACACTAAAATGGTTTGGACTTAATTTAAACAGCAGTGTAAATAATAAAGATAATACCATTAGTTCTACACTGAAGGAAAGTTATTGGAAGACCTTAACTAGTTCAAATCTTTTTCTTACTCTGTTTAAGTCATCTATATTTTATTGACTCGATAAACAAGATTAACAATTCACTTTAGTGCAGTTTTTATTTAACTTAATTGGCTTTACTGAAATCTAAAATGCTGCTTATTCTCCCAAGGACCCTAATCTTGATTGTTTACCACATCATTTACCATTTAAGATGCAACAATTATAAGCTTAATGCCACAGAACAGAGCAGTAGAAATGCCTCTAATGTGCTAAGTCGCAAAAATAAATATTTAGAAAAATGCAAATGCAAGTTAAAGTTGTGGGCCATACAAGTAACGAGCATCAAGCCAGCAGCAGACGAAAGATGTTCATATTTGAAAGGGAGAATGTGCAGTAAAGGGAATATTTCATCATTCTTGACAGTTCTCCCTTTCAATGTTCTCAGGCTTGTTGCTCACATTGTGTGCAAGTCTAAAATCACGTACAAGAAAGTGTTAAAGAAAAAAAAGAGTATTACTTAGGCACTAAGAATCTCAAACTTGCATTTAATTACATAACCAAATAATTAACTACCTAAGAAGAAAATCAGTCTTCAGCTTAACTCTGAGTTTGGAATTTGGATTTTTTTTTTTGGGGTGGGGAAAATGGGAAAACTCTTCTCTGTTTCAGCTTAGAGATGTAGCAAACCGGCACTGTGCTGAGGGATTTAAAAGTGCTCTGCAGTGAGGCCAGTTTCTCTGTAAGTGAGAGTGTCGACTTGGGACAATAAAACATTGTTTGATAGGATAAATTCAGAAAATTACTCAGGTTAAATGTTGCAATCTCTGCTTGAGTTCTGACCAGGATTATTACTCTAATGCCCACAAAAAAACACACTTCAATTTCTCAGAAGAACTGTCAACAGAAAAGTTTCAATTAGGTAGCCAGGCAATAAATATGCAGGTCCTTATTGCATCTTTATCCACGCTTTTTGTTCCATTCTCTGTAAACCTGAGAAAACTGTTCCACGTGAAAATACAGTTAATCAGCATTTTCTGAAATACTCTGACCAGCCCGTTTAGCTCTCTCTCACCTAAGCACACTAAAACCTTTTCTGAGAGATTGCTTATTATTCCGCTAGCTCCTACAATTTTCAGGGGTTGTGTACTAAAATAATAACACTGATCCTTGGTTGTGAGTAGCAAAGATAATGTGATTTCAGACCAGTTTACCTTTAAGCTTAATAAGATATATAGCTGTTTGTCTGTGGAAAGAAAAAAACACAAAACAGTTCATGTTTGACTATAAACAGTATAATGGCACTGAAACGAAGACTTTTGTAAAACTCGATAAAGATTTCACGAAGAAGATATGCCAACACTTGTTACTTACTTGCTCATGTTAATTCAGGGTAATGCTACATTACTGCCCACATGGAGTCTAACACGGTTTTGACGCTGCCAAAGGACAGTCACTGTAACTGGCTCCAAGACAGATTAAGAACATCAGGTGTTTTAATGCTCTGGCCAAACTGCCCTCGGCTAACACGCTCCAATGTTTATACGGCTCAGCGAGAGCCAAGCGATCCTCTCAACATGCAGGTCAAAAGCTATGAACTCAAGAGTGGGCAGTTGCCAGGGAACATGGAGCACACGGCCTGCCAATTGCAACAAGCCTGTGGCCAGACGGCGAGTGCAGAGAGTTCAGGAACAGCCAAGCGGTGTCCAGTGAGGGTCCCACGGCTCAGTGTTGGCCAAACAACGCCTCCGGGTGGGATGGACCAGTTCACTACTGGATACGTTTCTGAGTTTATAAACTGGGTAAATAGGAGTCAGAGCCTGTCTTCGGGGGTTTTGCTTTCTCTGTTTATTTGTCAGGGTTGGTCATGAGAGGGTTATGGTGTATTGCTTTCTTGTTTTTCTTATCAGTTAATGGATGACAGAAATGTCTTTTATTTTTTATCAATAAAAGACAAAAATTGTACACTTCCTCCTGCTGCCATTGGTCTGGATAATACAGGTGTGTATGAGGCCAATGCCAAGCAGGAAGGACATCAGCAATGAGTTACTGCCAGTCAGTCTGAGAAGGGTTATAAGAACATTTCCAAACAATTTAAATTGCACTTGTTTTCCTTGAGTGGATATCTTTCCAGCAGTGAATGCTTCAGCATATTTAGCCCAAGTTCAGACTCTGCAGCGCTCAGAGGAATGACAAAAAGCTAAGAGCTCCATCTTAGACGCTACAAACCTCAGTTAGCATGTCATAGTAAAATGAAAGACAGGACAGGTTGGAAAATGACAGACAAGTTTGAAACAGAGGTTGGCTTTACCCCATTGGGAATATGGCAGCGTGACTTGGGTTTTCAACATTTTATTTAAATGAAACCCCCGGGAACACGGTAGTGGCGGGGTGATGATCCGGGCTTGTTTTCCAGCTATGGGATCTGGGCAACTTGCAGACATTTGAGGCTGTGTGAAGGTTGACCCAAACTGTATGAGTAGCATGGAAATCATCCCAAACACAGCAACAAATCCACAAGGAAATGGCTGAAAAAGAACATCAGGATGTTTCCACAGCTCAGTTAATATCCAGATCTTAAGCTTGATTGAGCTTTGCAGAAAATAAGTCTATAAACCTTGAAGAACTAAAGCAATGAACTAAAACAGAACTGGAAAGAAAAGTGATAAATCATATGGAAAATAACTACTTCTAATTGCTTCAGATAGACATCATTTTCATAAAAAACAAACACATTTTAATGTTTTGAATTTATTTACTTGCTACTCTTTGCTCATTTAAACCCATGATAGGGAAAGCAGACAATGTTTTGTCTTAATGGTCAGTACAGGTCCGTGGCTCGGCTCGGCACACTGTGTAGAAGCTAATAACATCTTCAGCCAACCTCAACATACAGCACAGGTAGCATCAAGCTAAATAAAACAGCATACACTTGCTCCTCTGCAGGCTGAGCCAAGTCCACTTACAGACCATGGGAGGATAAACATTCAATTTGGCCGACTACACGGCGATATGGCCAAAACCATCCTCAGCCTCTTCATGGCCAAAGGCATTTGCATCCCAGACCCACTCATTGGGGAATCCTCTTGTTTAGCTTTCCACCTCTTTGGAACAATCCTTTGGAGACAGAAACGGGAAAAAAGGAGGGGAGGGACGGGGGGGCGATGTAAAGCTGGACAATCAAATATCGCAGTGTTTAACATTTCATTTTCAATCCCTGCCGATCCCATTCTCTGCCACTGTTAATTGCTGCTCTGCTACCTGCCACTAGTGATTTCTGAAATGACTTCTGAATTGAAGCATATGGACGAGGAGCCGCGGTGGGAGCCACGAACGACTTGAGGAAGGGTCCCATTAAATAAGAGCTAGCTAATTACGTTGTCCTCACTTTTTGTCCTGCACTATCCGGGTTCTTGCTGCCATTCATATATCTTTCTGTAATGAGTAAAGCCAGGGCCTGGCACCTGCGCTCGGTAATTAAACATATAAATTCTCCCCTCACAGAAATATGTGGACTCACCAGGACTGATTTATAGGGCTCGCTAAATTACACTGTTGAGCTTATTTTCACTGGCGGTGTTCTTTCAAAGGCGGGAGAAGAGAGTGAGGCTGTTTTATCACTTCAATGGGAGACAGATTTTTTTTGTTATATAGTTGTTAGATGTGCTTTTTTTCTAGTACAACTGTGAAGTTGATGAGAACCTAATAGGAGGCCTTCAGGATTGAGGAATGAGCGGTTACACCACCGCGGCCAAAAACAGCAACACAAAAATCCTTTTAAAGTATATCACAGTCAATGTGGTTCCAAGCAACACACTTCGAGGACACATTTATGGTTCCTTGCGGTTAAAGCTTTTACTGTATTCTTCCATTTTTCTTTTCTTCTCTTTATTTGTATGCACCCTATTTTGCTAGATTTCATGCTAAGTTCTCCACATATTGACTTCATACTGCTATCGATTTTAAGAAAATGCATGTTAAGTTACAGTTTTCATGGTTATATGTCTGGCACTGAATTTGAAATTTTTGCAAAAAGAGATTTTTGCAGTCCCAACATGGGTGAAGGCTTATAACAGTTGTTCTGAAGGTAAACCAGAGCATGATGCTGCTTCCACCAGCATGTTTCACTGTGGAGATGGTTAATTGTTTTGGTATTCTTGTTGCTGTTTGCTCATTAACAGATCTCTAAGGGTCTTCACACAACTGATGGATTCACACTGAGATTAAATTACATTGATAGAAACTATTTCCAAAGAAAATTTTAATTTTTAGGGGTGAAAGAGTAAAAAGGGGATGAATACAAATGCACACCACTCTTGATTTTTTTTTTTTCATCTGGGAAACATTTTGAAAATGTTTTACTACAATAGACTAGCACATAAATACAGTGATATTCATGACTACAACTTGACATCATGTGAAAAAGATTAAATTGGTCTGAATACATTTGCAAGGCACTATTGCTTAAACAGCAATCGTTTCCACTGGCATGAACACATATTTTGAGAGACATAAAAGAAATGCATCCCACCTCAGTAAAAAAAAATGTTTAGCAACCATAAATTCAGCACTATTTTACTGTATTTCAAAAGAACAACAAATTGGCTGAAATTGGTCAGAATTTGAAATAACTTAAATTTCTGCTGTTTCCATAGAACCATTGGTAATTAATATATGACACAGACCCAACACACAGTTTGATTTGGTAAAACAAATTAAAATTTATCGATTTACATTTTTCCCCAGATGATAAATGTAATGCATGAATTGCCTGTTCCCTAGTAGAATTGACATAAATTGACTCTGGCCAGTCAAAGTTATACAAAACTGGCTGCAAAAG
Source organism: Poecilia formosa (assembly GCF_000485575.1). Lineage (NCBI taxonomy): Eukaryota > Metazoa > Chordata > Actinopteri > Cyprinodontiformes > Poeciliidae > Poecilia > Poecilia formosa. The sequence goes on along the minus strand of NW_006799981.1, from coordinate 816,643 downwards.
TGCAGCTGTTGCATCTGTGAAACTACAACTGTATCTGTAACATTTCATTACTGAATGAAACAGAAAATAAGTGCTAAATAATGAAAGGCTCAACAACAAATAAGGTTCTTTAATTACATAGTACCCAATACAAAAGTATGGCCACTTTCTGTAAATGCTTGTTTTTGTGTTCCAAATAAATGTGCTATGTTGAAACTGTTTAACATCTCAATAATCATGGGTAACCTTCAATCGTTTCTCTGACTGATGGAGGCATATCCCGAAAAGACAGCTCAGTTTTAATGAGTTAAAATACTGGATATCACAATTAATTGGATATACTTTATTTGGAATGCAATCCGGTGCTACAAAACTGCCAGCCTGTTAACCTCTATTTACTTGTCAAACCATCACCTCATTGGCTTGCCCATTAATATTTTTTTAATGTGACATTTCTTTCTTTGGTTCACACATTTTTGTATGGCTTTTTTGTTCAATTTCTCCGTATTTCTTTTTTTTTTTTTTTTTTGGCCAAAGCCTGCAGCATTCGCAGCATTCCTGACACTTTTTGTTAATAACTCATTGGAAAGTTAATGAAAACAGCACTCAGGCATATCCGAAATGATTGTGCTCTTTGTCATGCTAATAAAGTGAAAGATGTTCGTCCAATGGGTGAATGCGTGCACATTACGGGGAACTTGTGATTATGTGTGCCTGTTGCACCACATTCTTTTTACCTCATTCTATCCTTGTTTTCTGTCACCTTCTCTTTCTCCCTGACAGATGTTTTAACATATTTATTTCAGAGGTTGTGAGACCGAATCAAATAGGTTCTTGAGCTGTTAAACATAAAAATACAGTCGCCACTTTTTAGGTGATGATTGAAGAAAGATGAGCAGAATCTAAAATTATTTAGAAATTAATCAAAGTTTTTGTGGCACAAAGGTGTGCAGAGATGTGTCCAAACTATGCAAAATAAGTCAAAAATGTGTTGCCCAGTGGTTATATTTTTCATTCTCTGTGTTTACCTGAAGTCATTTTAAGATGGGTGAATCCACATTGCTTTCATTCACACGCTTCTTGTTTATGTTGTCAGAATTATGGACAAAAAGTGTTTAAATGTACAGTCGCCCTCGCCTACTTGCTGGCTAGTATTCACAGATTCACCTGTTTCATGGATTTTTATGTGGAATGTATCTCAAAATTATTTGTGGGACATCCACCTGAAAATTTACCAATTCTATTTGTATTTAATTTTTATTTATTTTTTATTTTTATTTTATTTTTTTAGGAGTATATCTAAAATATTAGGAAGTGAAGCTTGGGGAGCTGAAACATCGAAGTGCAATGCATCTTAACAGACCACTGGCTGGTGTTTGGAAGACAGTCAATCCAGGAGCGTCAGTCATTTTCCTTGATGCTGATTGGCTGTACCCCAAAGAACAGAGAACAGGAAGACTATAGAGGTTAGCGTCTGTGGAAGTGGAAAAGTAGTTTCTACTGTGCGTATTATTGCATATTAGGAAATATTTGATGTTTGGAGACAAGAAAAAGTAAGTTATAAGCACTTTTTTTTTTAGGAATCTCACATCTTTCCTTAGCTATTTAAATGTTTATTTGTGGCCACTATACGTTTATAAAATGACAACAATAAGCGCTTGTTTATAGAAAGCCATAAGAAGTTCCGTTTGAATGGGAGATTAGACATGGAAGAATTGTTCTCAAATAATTGAACTATTGTTCCATGTTCAAAATGCTGTGTGCTGGGGGAAACTACATCCACACATCACCCTGACTAAACCATCCATTGGTGAAACATTGTGATTGCATCATCAGCCTGTGGGAAGACATTTATTCACATGACAAAGGGAGATTGATGGGAGAATGGGAGCTAAACACAAGGTATTCCTGCAAAAATAACACCTAATAGTGGCAGTGAAAATACTTATTTATCCAGCTCTACAATGAAATGGATTAAATCCACGCATATTCGTACCTAAATATATGAATATTCTTAATGTAAATATAATTGAGAATCTGTGGGAAGGCTGTGTAAAGAGGAATGTTGTTCCACAATCAATTCAGAGGGCCTGAATTCAGATGAATGCTACACGTTTCAGTGTAGCAGTGTTGAAAAGTGTCTATATTTTCCTTTCCATTCACCATTATACTGTATTTTGTGTTATTCTGTCACAAACATTTCATATAAAATACGCTGGGATTTGTGGTCGCCACATGAAAAAATACAAAAACATTCATTTAATTTTGCAAGGCGCTATACGCTTTCAGATTTCTGCGTAAGACATCAGCCTTCCTTTTTCATCTAGAAAGAAGAAACTAAATTCTTGTAATGTTTGTTGATTTAAAATTGTAAAACAACCCCTCTGTCTTTGATGACACAGTTAAGAAGTGAGGAATTAAAGGAAAACCATGGGCGAACTGTTCTTGTATTATGAGTTTCATGAAATTATGCTCGAGTCCCTGAGAGAAACGGCTGATTTTATCCCTTTCATCCCTTTTCTTAGTCCAAACTGGGGTGCTGGGTGGAAAAAAGGGGATAGAATATCCATAATAAAGCTGGAATTTGAATCATTATCCCGAATCATCCGAACCTTTTTAAAAGCACGAGGAGATAGTTACTGGTGTTTTACATGAATTTTGGCTATGAATACATTTGTCAGGTCGAGCCTCTCTCACAAATGCATCATCTCTCTTTTTTTTTTTTTTACCCACACTCACACACACTTTATGAAATGATGGAATAAAATGACAGTGTGAGGAGCATGAACACTCCTACAGATATTAAAAATGGAAAAAAAAATCCAGATTTGCATCCGTTTTAAGTTTTGGCCATGTGACCCAAGTAAATGCACATTTTGCAAATTGTCCGTCTTACGAGAATCCAAGACACTTTTGTCTATTTTGGGATGTGACCTCCGTCTCACACTGCAGCAAGCTGACAGCAATGTTGAGAAGACATGAGCATGAGGTGGAAATGATAAAAAAAAAAAAAAAATCAACATGCTTTTCAAGTTTTGACACAGGATGTGACTGAAGAAATCAAATGTTGGTTGCTTGCGGGCGTTTTTATTGCCTGATCCATGCTAATGCCGGCCACACATTGCTCCAAAAATAGACAAGGAGGGAACGAATGAAACAAAAATGGTCTCAGGTGTATGTCAGGAAGTTTTTTTCTTTTTTTTCTTTTTTTTCTTTTTTTTTTTTGTCTTTGCAAATGTGACAAACTTCAATTATGTGTTACGACGCTGTGTCCTTGTAGTAAAACTACGTACGAGATTTCTGTCACATGTGAGGAAAACTAATCACAAGTGTGAACAGCAGAGACCAACCAAGGACTTCATCTCTTTTGTGAACATACGTGCAGCCTCATATGTTTGTGTGTGTGCACTGGGGTGTAAATGCAGACTTCCCAGCTAACTGAGGAAGAGGCGGGGGGAGGACATCTGTTTGCCTGGAGGTGGGGGCAGGCTCATCTTGCCGTGTGTGTGTGTGTGTGTGTGTGTGTGTGTGTGTGTGTGTGTGTGTGTGTGTGTGTGTGTGNACTGCAGCCCAAATGGCAGCAGGATTGGCAGCATCTTCTGGAGTCCATGTTGAAACAGGTAACTGCAGGGGAAGGCGGAGGGAGGGCACAAAGACAACAACAACACTTCACTTAGGCCTAATTAGGAACTGGCATGGTCAGAATCTGTGCAATATGTTGCACATACGCCTGTGTGGTTACACAGTGGACTTTGGGTTGGTTATTTGGCTCAGAGCTCATGAACGGTTCTTTGAATAATGCATGGTAAGCATTATTAAGCATTTTATTAATTATTTTTAAATTAATGCTTTGCAATATTTGGTTCTCAAGTGTGAATGTATTGGTGATTTTCTCTAATCCACACAAATTTTAAATTATGCATGCAAGTGCAATAGTGTACTTGACTTTTCTTTTCATTATTAAGGTCCATGCTTTTTTTATGAGAAATGGTACAAATCCTTTAAAATGATTGATTTCTGGAAATGGAGCTGCATCTACTCCTATTTCATGTATCCAGTAAAGTTAGCCTTCTTTATCCTTATTCAAGCCTTTTTTGATGTGTGTTTGGGATCATTCTCCATTTGCAACATCTAAATTGGGCAAATATTCATTCACCTAACTCAGAGGTTCCCAAACTGTGGGGCGCGCCCCCTAGGGGGGGCACCGTGCCATTGCAGTGGGAAGCCGTCTGGATGAAAACAAAACAAAAACAAAAAAACATGAACACTGTATGCGCTGGGTTTTTACCTTAGAATGGCCAACTCTCTGTCAATTTGATACAGTAGGGGCTTCCACACCTCCCATATCTGTGTCCTCTGTCACTTTTATCAGCAGTTAAAGCTGTTTAATCCGTTATTAACAAGTGGTAACCTGTTTTTCCGAGCCGCCTTTAAAGGCAACATGGGCGCTGCGACACTCGCCGCTGGGTTTACACCTGTGTGGCAGTGAAGGAGACCTGCTGCTGCTGCTGGGCAGAGCTGCTCAGGTGTGTTAGGGTCATGGCAGCAAACCAGAACTTTTCACAGTTTTTCCCCCAAACTAACCGACTGAGTTGAGTAATGCTGTTGGATACAGGTAAAGTTAGCTGAAAGATGACTAGCTAATAATACAGCACCTTAAGCTGGTTAACAAGTAGCCTGTAGGCTACTGGTGTAGATGTTCAGCTACATACAGTCATTTTGCCCCCAAAAAAGTCGGTCCCCTCTCTCCTCCTCCCCCCCACCCCCTTACACACGTCGTTCAACCAGACAGCTATTTGTAATCCATAGGGGGGGGGCAGAAAATGTTTGGAAACCACTGGGGGCCCAGGAGAAAAAGTTTGGGAACCACTGACCTAACTCTAGCCATAGATCAAAATGCATAAGAACAACCCAGGAAGAAAGGCTACCATAAACTGGAATATGCTACACCAATGTTACTTTCCATAGCCAAGTGAATTTAAATAAATTGGACTGACGTGGTGAAATTTCCATTAAACAGGTGTCCCAACACACATCAAAAATAGTTTTAGACTCAATAAAGGAGACTATTAAGTTTCTGGAATGGCCCCAGTCTTAACAAATTATGACATTTTTGGACAACAGCAGATGTTTATTGAAGGCTACGAAAAGTGTGTTTGTTTCTCTGCAACTTGCTAAAGGATATTCAACTAAATATTAGAAGTGGATTATGTACATTTGTGAGCCTGTGAACATATTTCTGGCCGTCTGTGGATTAAATTGTGTGGTGCAAGTAGTCATGATGTAGGATTTGCAGTTCAGCAGTGTAAAAATCAAACTGTGTTAGAAAATCATTGGTTTATACTTGTGCCAGTGATGTTAATTAAGCAGGGCAAGATATGAAGTGATATGTTTGTTATAGGTTGCATTTGATTAATGACCTTTCTTTAACCAGGCTGGTTGTAGAAATGTGCAATCGGTTTTGCATATCTGCTTAAAAGCATTAACTTTAATGTGATACGTGTCCTTCCTACATATATGATAAGAATAGAAGGTACTATGGGAAAAATACTATTAGTTTTTGAAATAGGACAGAGGAGGGAACAAAAGAACAACAAACACTTTCAGATCACAGTAGCAGCTCCAAGAAATAGACACATCAAAACAAAAAGCCTTGAGTACGTATCATGTTAAAACTCACTCACTTTTTTGTAGATGGGCTAAAGTTTTTTTTATTATTATCATTTAAAAGAATAAAAATAACATTTTCTGTTCTGTAAGAACCATTTTAGAGTCATTTTAACCTAGTTTAAATTAACCAGTTTTCATCAGTATTTAATTTTGACACTGGTCTGAATTATTGATTTTGTTACATGTTTTTGGAAGAAAGGTAAATCTTCATATTTTTCATGCTAATCTCCTGTGTCATTGAGAACTTCTGTTTTCATTGTGAAACTGTCTCATGTTTGTAAGAAAAAAAATATTTAGTTTTAATATAATTTAGCCTATTGCTTGTTTTGAGTTAAACATCACGTTTGTTTGTTTTTTTTCACAGTTTTGAGTCTGATTCAATTAGCTGTTGAAACCGATTAAAGGATTAAATACTGTATATTTTCCAAGTTACTGAACAGACTTTTTACTTTTAGCTAATTTAACCTTTCATGTTATTTTGCTGTTTGAAGTCTGCTATATTATTCCATAATTTTAGTCATTTTCCTACCACTCATTTGAATCCTTACCCTGGACTAGGAAGTGAATCTACTGGCACATCAACCCCACCAAGATTATTCACTGGCTGCCACTGGCTTTTCTCCTGTCTTGGAGCGTGATTTCCTGTAAGCACCTTTAGCACACTCAAAGTTCCTTGCCAAGTTCCAACCCCTCCAAGATCTATTCCTCCACAGGGGTCCTCAACCACCACCAGCCCCCACCCCCTTCCTGGTGAGGAGGTCAGAGTTCCTAGTGAGAGGTTGGGGCTACCCTTGAGCACTTTGACTCAGACTATCTTCCTCTCACTCTAGTCTCCTAAAGGCTCGATCCGGGGTTACATGGGGCAGATGCAGAAAGCTGCTGGCGAGGGCAATACCAACCTCCAAAGGCGTTTACACCCCTCAGTTACCTCCAAATTTCAACACTGGGGCATTTAGGATCTATTTGTATAGCAGGAAGTGAGAAAAGGTTCTAAAAAGTTCTTGAAGTCGACTAAAAAGGGAATAAAAATTTTCCCAAACCGCTCAGGAGAGGTCATTAGTCTTTCCCTGATTTTTTTACAATCATCTTTCAGCTCCAAAATGAGGTTAATCCCCTCTAACAACAAACTTTCAAGTCAGGTCTGAGCTGAGACGTGTTCTGCAGGGCTTAAAGGAAACCCTTTGCCTTTACCTTCTGAGGCCATTATGGGTGTAGTCACAGAACCAAGTTGATGATTTGTTGGCTACTTAAATATGATCAACAGCTGTCACTCACTGGTCCTTCATTTCACTTTAATGCCTTGGAAAATTATTCACATTCTTTAAACATGTCTTCATTTTAGGAGAAAATACAACCAGCGACAGAGTTTTAAATAAATCTGTTTTGTAAAGACCTTTAATGACTGAATGGTAGAGGACAAGTCAGTGCAGTTCGGTCTGATGTAATCAGGAAGTGTTTACACCACCAGTTGGACTCTCTCTGGGGAGGCAGAGTTAAGCCCATCATCATATTAGTGTAACAATAAACATAATGCACAATTACTTTTTCTGGTACAATGAGTTGACTGTGTTGGATGCTGTGGTTGGTCGGTTGTATGGGCCGTTTCTACAATCCCATTTTGTAAAAACACAAACTACCATATTATTAGAGAAGCAGACAAGACCTAAGATAAGTTTGGGGGACTGAAGAGATCCACAGCTCAGGTCAGTTTACACGATTTTGTATTCCACAAATTTAACTTTGATGGAGGATGAGCAACAAGGAACCCCCAATGGGCAAAGCACAAAATTTCCTAGTTGCAGGATTGTCAGATGACCAGAATTAACTTAAGGAAAGAGATAACATTCCTTAAATTCTGTTTGCAAGAAAATGCCACCCTTTTTGCTATACCTTGTGAAAGCTTGAGGGAGCTTAAAGAAGGAGGTTTATTTTTTGGACCCAGGGGCAAACTGGCCATCAGAAGCTGTGGGGACCATTGTGGAAGGGAGAGTCTGAGCAGAAACACTAAGTTCTTGCTCAACTCTCAGTCTGGGGTCTCCTTCCAGGAGAAAAAGTGTTCTAGGGAGCAAACTGTTCCATGATATTGATGTCAGACTAAATGAACTTCCTCCCAATTGATCCACGTTGGTGGTGGGAACATAAAATGGAAATGATAAACCTGGCTTTCTTGACTAACAACTTACCAACATCTTTTCCTTTGTTTTTTTTTCTCCTCTCACATCCTTTGCTCTTTTTTGTAAACTGGGCCAATATTGCTTCATTGATGTTTTCTAGAGGGCAGTAAAGCATTTGAAAGCATATTGGCTTGTTTTGGTCTCATCAAGATGAAAGATACTGTGCTTCCATGATCAATACAGCAGCAGAGAATTACTGTTCAAGATGCTGTTTGTGAGGCCAGCAGAGCAGTCACACAAGTCTGATATGTGGACCTATCATCTCATCAAGCCTTGGCTTGGTCCAGTGGTGGTGTCTAAGGAAACATATGCAGAGAAAGCTAGTGTGCCAACCATGTCTGATGCTTAAATATGATTTTATTTCAGTGGATCACTCATTGTGAGAAATGACAAGTACATTGTAACCTACACTGGAGGAACTTGATTATAAATGTTTGAGAACGCATGTCATCGTTTTGATCTGTGCAGCCCTGCACATTATTGCACTGGACAAAGAAAATATACATTTATACAATACCAAATTCCTACAATGTGTTAGAAAGTCTGTTTTAAAGAAGCTAAGCATTGTCTTGACATCGAGCAAGCATCTTCTTGTCAGTCTGTAGCCTGTAAAACCCAAATGTTAAATAAGTTTAGTTTAATTTGTCTTGTCGATCAGGATAGTAAAAATATGTAAACATCTCATCACATCATTATTTTTACTCTCTCCCTCACAGTAAAGGTGTATTAGTTATGTCATGCATAAACAACTAATCCTTATATCAAGGTCTCCTAATAATAGCTTACACTGTTACAGCAATTAGATGGTGCTCCCCAAGACAGGCTTGACATTGAGAAGAAATATTGTATAGCTTTTCTATGGGAAGCTCTTGTAATAACCCTAGTGCCTTTGATTACGCCCAGTGACGTTCAGACAGGATGCTGATGAAGGTGAACTATCACTCTGCAGCACCACAGCATCTTTAAGAGGAAATAGAAACAATCCGTCAGCTAAAACAAAAGCAATCAACAGCAATATGATTGACAGGACCCCTGGGTGCCGGGTCCCCATGGGACCAGGTCTGCCTGTCAACCCATCATACTGATGCAGAGTCATTGCTTATTGTCCTAAACAGACATAATTACACACAACCTAACATTATTAGCCAAGCAAATCATGTAAATATGATGACACAAGGGAAATTTTGTCACTTAGGCAGAGTTGTAGAACCTCAGTCAAAGTTGGAGTTGCAATATGTTCCATGAAGGTTAGCTGATCTCACTTCAGTATAGTAAAATGAGGCGTAAACACTGAAAGAGTTTAGGCTCCGATTTGGCTTGTATTATTGCCTCTATGCCGCTTTTCAGCTCTAAAAAATGACATTCTTTTATAGTCTTTTGTATTTTTATCTTGCTCATCAAGACTTTAATCTTAGACCGTATTGAGAAACATGTTCAATGCACAATATCTCACTGGAATGTTGTCCAAAGTTAAAAGGTGGAAAGGGGAAGAAACGGAGATGTAATTGTGATTACTGAAATACACGGTGCAGCAAATCATAATGGGAGTACCAGCTTTATGTGCGCATGTGTGTGTTTGTGTGCATTTGTCCTCATTGGCTCACCATACCTGGGCACACCAGGGAGCATGAGGAACTCTCTTGGCTTAACTAGAAGATCTACCTGTCGGTGTGCTTCCTTCCGGGCTAAAGTGGCTAGTTAGCATACATGCTTCCATGCATGTGTATTTACCCTGCATGGGGTGTCTGTACATGTGTGTGCCCCTGCGTGTGTGTGTGTATGTGTGTGTTAAGGCCTCATCTCAAGTCTCACCGGAGACTTGTTGTCTAAGATTAATGAAGGTCACCGGAATCCTCCAAAGTATTCCAATAATTAAGGCTTTGTTTATCAAAAACAAGTTATATTAAGAGCAAAAAGATTCATGGTAATTATTCATAATCTTAACAATTCAAGTGTAGCCACCTCATTTGTGCCTTTAATTCTTCTTGTTAATGTTTTGCATAAATCTGCATAATTACTTGAGATGCCTGTTGTATTTTTGACAGCTACTCAGTTCGTGTGCACTAAAGGGTATCAAATGTGCCGCGCACTGCATGCTAAAAAAGTGCTTGTGTGGCTGGAGCACCCAGAGCATATTTCAGCCATCAAGCCCCGCCACGCAGGGCTGTAATGCATGCAGAGAATGGGGTGTTTTCGATCAAATGGAGTAAATAAATGCTTCTACCTTTGGTAGTTCGATTGAAAGCTTTCAGAAATGAGACAACGGCAACAAAATCACACCGGAGAAGAAGAGCATCCTAAAATGAACCCAAGCTTTGAACAGGTGGACCTAAGGTGCTGGGGTGAGTTTGGCTATAAAATAAAGGACACCCTTTTTAACAGGTTAATGCATTTTTCCCCTGTGTTGACAGAGGTAGGAGATATGCATTGGTCAAAGTATTGAGTGATGACAACATCAGCAGCCTCTTGATTAAACTTGTTTTGAGCTATTTCATAAGGGTGCAAAACAACCGTCACTCTACTGTTGTCTCATTCTGCTGCATTTTCAATTAACAGAAGCAACTATGACCAAAACACAAAACCTTCTAATTGAAAAAATGACATGTGTTGTGTTTCCCTACATTATTTGGATAAATAAAAGCTGATAACTACATAACATGAACTGACTAAATTGAACACATGCAATCATTGGTGTTAGCAATACATGCTATTTTTGTTTTTCTAAAAAACTGCCATATTACAAAGAATTATGGCACTCAAATAAATTGATTATTGCAGGACCTAAAGCAGCCCCTGGCCATCAGTCTACCATCACCATGTGTGATTGTTGGTTTGATTTTCGTTTTTAAAAAATACTACTCATTTTAAACCAGATTTAACTCCTTCCAAAATATTTTAATTATATATTGTCACACGTATTTCCTCAAACGTTGTCTAGGTTATCAGTATGTTCTTCAAATGTTGTTCTTGGTTCTTTTGTAACCTCCTGGATGAGCTACTGATTACTGTCTTGGAATGATTTGGTCTGCTGTCAACTTCTGGGAAACTTTGCCACATTTCCATGTTTTCCCAGATTTAGGATTGTGACTCTCAGTGTGGATTGCTGGAATCCTGAAACCTCAGAAATGGCTTTGTAATCCAAATGATTGTGATATGCACATGACTTTTCACATGCTTTGTGAAATCTTTTAGCCTAATTCATGTTGTCAGATCACTTCTGTTTAGGTAATATTATGGGTGTGACACGTGGAATTGAACCCAACTGTCCAAAAAATGGCCTTATCATAGTTAATTTGTGTTTTAAGCAATAATTACTTTTAAAGTTAAAACAAGAGTAGTTGGTTTGGATAACTCTGTCCCTTTGCTAATTAACATAATTATTTAGAAATTGCATTCTTTATTTGTGCTAGTTTTCTTTGTCTAAAATTAAAATATGATTGATGATATAAAACATGAATGTCACAAAAAAAAACACAGATGTAAACCAAAGGGAAGCAGATACTTTTCCCCTGTAAAGTGAAGCTGTCCGATTAGTACTTTGATAGAAGTGATTTAATTTAGGCTTCCAACCCTTCCTTATTTGCTGTTTCTTAGCATGCGACAGGCATGGACATTAATGCATGCGTGATTGAGTTGCAGTGGGTGATGATTTTAATAAATAGATACAATGAGGAGGCAGAAGGTCAACACTGTTTGGATTCATCTTGTGCACAGGTAGAAAAGATCTGGTGATGATGCTGAAAAAGACGAGGCCATGCTTTACACCACGTTTAGAATAACAACCTGTCATCCACGTCTTTCCTGATGTTTTTTGCACAAACTTTGCATATATACATGGAAATTATATATAGATGTAAAGTTGAGTAGGCAACTTTTACTCTCTCTCTCTCTCTGTGTAGTGTGTGTTGTCCACTGTGTCCTGCTCTTCTTTGTAAATCGCCCTTCTGCCCCAGCTTAGAGAAACATACGGCTCTGATGTTAATTGAAATGTCTAATGAACTAAAGTTAAGAAATGGAGAGGGATGTAGGAGGAGAAGCAAGAAGACAAAGAGAGGGCAAGAAAGGAAAGAAGTTTAAAAAAAAACATGCTGAAAGCTTCCAACTTTCTTTAATTATGTTTACCCAACAGGCTTTGCTTCCTCATTTAAATAGCAAAAACATCTGGCCACGGTGCGCCACTAGCATGGCAGCGGTAGTCAAGCAAATCTTGTGGAAAATAATGAAATTAGATCCCTAGTGCTGTGACGGTGGAAGGGCAGAAGACATCCGCTTCATGTTAATAAAATTCCCATGAATGAGTGAATACAATTAGGAAATTGTCAGTGGCGGTGGTGAACTTTTGTAACTCGCTGATGTTTGCATCATTCGATTAAGGCAGCAATTTGGACTTGTTTATTTGCGTCTGTTGTGGCTTTTATTAATTGTGACCTAGCAGTGATTGGCCTGCGATTAAAGCAGTCACATATGATGTGGCTGAGAGTGAGGGATGGATTGCTGGGTTGGCTGATAAACGGTAAGCTTTTGATTTTTCATTTTATTGTTTTTTTTTTTTTCTTTAATCCCTGTGAATGTGCATCTGGGAAATAGGAGCAGTTTTGCATAGGTTTGTGCGTGGTATATGCATGATGCATCATCTTTGAACACAGGCAATGGAGATAATGTCTCTATTTGATCTTAAAATCTGTAATAAAGTAAATCTAATTTCACCCTTTCCTTTGCAATGTAGTGTTATTTTGTAAGTGGGAGGCTGTAGCCACCCCCTTGCAGTAGATGATAGATGTAGCAAGTAGAAATTTCCCTCTGAAAAATAAAAGAGCATCTAAGAACATTGTTTCCGTTGTAGAGGAGGCAAGAAAAGGGTGTAACATTGATGAAAAGCAACTGAAAACTCCCTTGAGCTATTGCTTGCACAATGCAGGTAAATACATGATTTATTAATTTTTCTCTACTTCCTGTTTTTCAGTCAAGCCAGTAATGGTATATCAGCACAGCTAGCTTCTACATAAAGTTAGAAATTAAATTTCCTCAGCAACTTTAAAAAATACAAATAAGTACATGTTTTCTTCCAAAATCTTGTTTTTCTATGCTTCCTGTTTACAGTCAAGACAGTGCAGCACTACAGCACATCTACCACTACAGAAAGTTGGAAAACTAAACATTTGAAACTGTTAACTGCTTCAAAGTTACCGATTTTTAAAAAAATGCTTCTGTTTGTCATGTTTACTGACGATGTTTACTGATTTTTGTCTGTTTACATAGATGCTACCATTACCACCTCAGAGATAGCAGCTAAAGGAAGTTACAAGAGTTGTAGTTTGAAATTCTCAAGAGAAATTACTTAAAAATACGATGTTTTTCTGTTCATTTACTTTTGTCTCTACTGTTTTTTTATGTACAAATGAGTAGTAGCACTGCAGCACATCTAGTCCTTTCAGTAGGTAGGTTCAAAACATAACCAACCCTTTAAAATTGCCCATCCCTAGTCTCATGGGTTTAAAAATGAAAACATACTGATTTCCATGCTGACTTGATTGCTTCCAATCAAGTCAGTCTCAGCTCAACAACAATGACATATTAAAATATAATATCGTAAATAGAAAATTTGTGCTTGTTTGTTGTGACTCCACATATAAAAAAAATTAATGATAGGGTGAAAAAACCAAATGCAACTGTTTAGGTGCAGTTGATCTTCAGTTACTTGAGCGAAATCCTTACGGCAGTGTTTACCTTTTACAGTTTATCTATACAGACTGCAGTGCACTGGCATAATTCACTTCAAATACTCTTGGTCTTTATCATCCCACTCCTGGGGTCTGCTTTCCCTTTGTGAGTGTCTTTTGTAAATTTGAAGTAGCGTCCCTCTACCCTCCTTCCACTGCGCTTTCAGAAGAGGAGACTGTGTTTACTTTAGAGCTTCACACAGGCAAAGGAAAGGATTACATTCGTGGAAATGAGTTGTCATTTCAGGAGGTAATGACGGCTTTGGGCCTGAGAGCTCGACAAACACAACGCCGGCAGGGCGTATAGGATGAAACATGGGAGATCTGCAGAAGAGAATGTGGTTTGTGTGTGTGTGTGTGTGTGCTGTGGATGTGTGAGCTCTTAAAGGACGGTTCACAGTTTTACACGCACATTATTTGGCTGGACATCTGTCCAAATGAGAGAATGGTATTGGATTCTGTTGGTGTGTCTGGCTGGTGGTGCTCCCACCACAAGACTCTTTCAGTCTCTAAAGCCTCAGTCCACTTGGAAGTAATCATTTCCATCCCCGTTGCTTGATTGGGTTCATCCTGTCAACACAACTGTACAAGATTTTCTGACAACCATGTTTTTGCCTTTCGTCTTGGCTGCCCTCAGAACTGCCTTTGCTGCATTTTATGCTGACTTAAAATGTCTCGGAGTTTGGAAATCTTCATTGTTGCCTGCCAAGTCAAACAGAGCTTTTTAGTTTCCCCCTCATATGAACAACGGTGACCTTTTGACTGCACAGTGGTTTGCCAATCGCGTCGGGCGCTTCAAGACAACACAGGCCTTCTTCTTTCGCCTTAAATCAAATGTACACCCATGCAGAGTTTTTTTTTTCTGAGCCACTGATGTTTGGACAAAAGCTAAAATGCATTCATGAATTATTTTCTACATTCATTGGAAACAATTTCTGATTGCATTGTCCAAGTCCGCAGCAGAGATTGTAAAACGTTGATGATATGTAAGACTGATGTTACTTCCAACCTCCTGTGAGTCCAAGCTAGACGGTTTCTGGTTGGCAGGGGTTTTCTCAATACTGCCACCTACTTGTAAACCAAATCCTTCCACATACTCATCACTGATCTACATCAATACTGAATTTCGTCAACATTTTGTGTGTTATACTTTTAACAGAACTTTACAAAAAAAGAAACGTTAAAATTCATCACTCTCCCGCTCCACTCTCATGATAGCATTAAAGTAATAAACAATGGAGCTTTGTTTGAGAAATAGAAACAAAACTGACGGGTCGTGCCTACCATTAGGGGTCTCTAGATGATCAGTTTTACAGGCTTTCTATGTACTGCACTTGATGTTTAATGATAGAAACATATGTAGGTGTCCTGATGTGGCTTAAATGTGTATTCCAGGCAGCATGGAGGTGAGGGGTAAAGGGGTTTAGTTAAGTAAGAACCACATACTAGCCGAGACATTTTGCCATGTGCAGCGATGAAGCCATGAAATCACCAGGCTTCTTGCTATTAATGGCACCCGAGGTATGAAAAGCCAGGGGACTTATAGTTTCTGCACATTTCATTGAGAATATCATTAGTCTGAGATGGGAGATTTCCTGGAGGTGAGATGTTGAGGTAAAGGCCCGCGTTTGTGTGCGTGTTCATTATGTTTGTGAGTCTCTAAGCATTTACATCTGTGAGGAGAAGGGAACTGCGTACAAGTATCTATTTGTGAATTTGTGTGTGTTTGTATGCTTGCACATAAATATGTGTGCATCTGCGTGTGCGTGTGCGTGTGTGTGTGTGTGTGTGTGTCAAAAGACAGATGGGTAATGGCCCCTGTGCAGAGAGCGGGGCCCTGTGTAACGTGCAGCTCTGATTGCAGACCTGATTACCTGCCATATGCTAGCTGAAGGGTTGAGGGCCGGACCAAATGAGAACAGTATGCAAACGTTAAAGCAGCGTTTTTATAGCGCAGTCATTATACCCCCGCTCTGGCAAATGAAAATGAGCATGGCAGGGAGGGAAAATAATGAAGTCATAAAAAAACGGACGGGTCACGGTGCATGGCCACCACCTCCCAGCTATAATCCCAAGGAAGGGTCCCCTGCTATGATGTCAGTAAAGTGCTGCTTTGAGCACAAGGTTGGCTGTCTTCCACTGGAAAGTTTCCAAAGTGGGAAGTTGGCACGTAAAGTTCAAACTGGGTCTTTACTGAAGTCAGAAAATCAGAGTAAAACACGTGTATTTATGTGTGAAAGTTTATCTCCCCGAGTGTGACGTGATTATGTTCCCATTAGCCTTTTTGTTCTTTATTATTCATGTAGCATACAGGTCTACACTGACCTTGCAAGACAGTCATTGACTCTCCTTTGAAAACACTTGTTATCCCAGGATTAACACACATACCAATGCTTTATCCCAGATGAGCATAGCAAATAAATCCAACATTTGTTTTGCAGAACCTCTGTCCTCTCTGGATGCACTGTGATAATACAAGATATCCTTAGAAAACTAAGTTTAGAGATCAGTGGTCACAATATTCCCAGGCATTGGTAGGAAGTGGAAGTACTGCAGACTAGATGGTTAATAAAACTGTAGATATAAAATAAAAACAAAACAAAATTTAAAGCTGCTCATATAAAGGGGCCATAAATTCCCCCGAGGTTCTACCTTGAAGTCAGTCTCTGGCTGAGATCACGCCCTACGGCGTCCCCCCTCCTCCACAACTCCACCAGACTAGCAGCAGCAGTTAGCAGACACCTGGTGGAAATGCACCTCTGCTAATCTCATAGGAACTAGAATACTTCTAAGAACATTTATAAACGGCATCAGTGGAGCACGGAGAAGAGTTGTGATGATGTGCTGAAGACATCTACATCAGAGCATCCAGTAGAGCTGCTTTATTTTGTAAAGCAGCTCTACTGCTTTACAAAATAAAGCAGTGCCTGCATCTGGTCAGGCATCTGGTCAGATGCCTGACCAGATGCAGTCAGGCATCTGGTCAGGAAGTTTCCTGGTCACCTTGCTACAGGGTTTTATGTACAGTATCCTGTAAACACTGGATCTCAACAGACACCTTTGTCTTGACTATTTAAGGTTGTCAAGTCCTTGTCAGAAAGTTTGACTTTTTCAACCCATAAGTCTAAACAGATCCGAAAAAGAGATGTTTAAAGCCAGACTTGTTCATTCTGTTTGATCCACCACAACCAGGTCTCATCCACATTTAGACTTCAATAGCTCTGCCCAGATGGCAGCCGGTTGTAAGCCTGCGAGGGTAAGAGTGTCAACAAACCAGTGGGATTCTCAGCTCAGCTGTTTCTCTACAGCAACACATCACATAACTTCACATTAGGGCTCAGTCAGTCTATCTATCTCCTGCTACATCCCTCTACCACTCATGGGCAAGACACAAGTAAAGTTACTTTACAGAAGCCATCCACATATTTGTGATTGAGAACTTTGACCTTGGAATTAAAGGAGCTGACTCTCATCCTCACGGCGTCACACTGCTCATATCCACCAAACATCATTGGTTGAAGAAGGCAACGAAACCACCGAATCTGCTAAAGCAACAATGAGACAGGCCCCTTCTCACCTTGATATCTTGTTCATGAACATCATAAACATCTAATGCTTTAAATTATTATAATTAACAACAAAATAACTCATTCATACTACAAAATATTTTAGCTTTTTTCTCGTAAGGTTTAAAATTCCATGTTATTTTTCTACTCCGTTTAGGGCAAACACAACAGATTTCTATTCTTATATACTAATCTGATTGCAAATTAACACTCAAATGAAATTCTGTGCAATTCCGCTCGACGTGCTGTATATGTCAATCGCGTGCCGTGTTGGGAAAAGAAAACTGATTCCCATGTAAACCCTTGGGACTCCCACCTTCCCACAAACCTGTTAGAAGTGTGTCTTAGGAATGACTTTTGTGGCCAGGGGCTTCCCATCACTTTTCCGATTTCCCTCCATCAGGAGAAAAAGGGGAACTTGTGCATAATCCTAAAGCCCATTGTGGCCTAGTTAGTGGGAAGGGAACATGCCTTTCCGACTGGTCGTGCCTTTGTATGTGGGTCAGCTTCATTCAAATTCTCTTTCATTCCAGTTCTTCTTCCGACACTGTGGCCCATCATTAGCTGTAATATAGGTCACCCCAGGCTTTGTGAGGCTCCAGCCCCATTTGCATTCTTGATTCAGAAGTCGCAGTCATGGGGTGACTGTAGGTAGGAAGGTGGGAAGCTAAGGGGGTAAAGATAGCATCAGAGGTAAAGGCAAAGCTTTTATCACTTTTGATGAAAGGATGGGGTCAGCCTGGATACATACTTTAAAGGATCTGGTTGTTTTCCCAGTGGAGAGAAGATAAAACGCCTATAGTTTCTGGATGAAATGTAGCATGATCCCACTTCTCTTCCTATTGGAATAAAAATAGATGAGGAAAAACACGGATGCTGTTGAAACAACAGTCTAAACATAAGTCAAGCTGCTTTTGTTTAAAAAAAAACCCATCTGTTTAAAAGAAGTCAACCTCGTTTAGAGTGTGGCCTTTAACATCTTCACAAGAAAAAAAAGTGGTGCATTCAATGGGTCCTTCAGAAATATTGGTAGAAGGCTGTAGCAATGACCCAAAGGCAAAATGAAGCTGGTATCAGTATTCATCAGAAACACATTAATATCTGATGTCAGGAAGTGTCAACTGTGACTTTTAACAACTGCTACAAAGAAAATATTAAAGAGACGTTCTTATATAATGTCAGGGGCATAATAATTATCTCTAAGTGCCATAATACCTGTCCATCTATTGTCAGTTTTATTCAAATGTTCTAGTTAAACCTCACTTTGCCTTTTATATCCGGCTTTCTTCTCATTTTGCATGAAGAAACTGCATTTTTGGAGGACATTAACAGAAATCCAGTATCAGAATCATCGATTGAGCAATTAATTAGTTAATAATTAAAATCAGCTTGTTTTCTCCTGATCAGCTTGTACTATTCTTCATCATACTGGTTTGTAGCTTTATGTGGACTAGGATTAAAGAAAAAAAACATTGAACTTTCTGTTTTTTACAACTTAAACCGCCAATGTTTTATGTTCTTTGGTCAATGTTGGTCACACTGCTAAAATCAAACAAAGGGCTGTCAAACAAATGGGCTGTTCTGACCTTGTATGACCAAAGTAAAAGCTTCAAATTGGCAAAAAGTGAGATGGACTCTGACAGATCTTTAGATTTAATAGTGGAAAGAACGATGTTTGACTTGCGAATGTCTGGGTTTTGTATCTAGCTTTGGCAAATTGTGTGATTCTGATGGCATCTATGTACTATGATCTTCAGTGTGTACTGCAGGGGAGTGGACAATGGGAATCGCTGTCAGCAGGTCTGAGGTCAGTCTTTGTCTCAAATGCAGGGGGCCTTGACTGCAGTAATGTGAGCGCTTAACCTGTTCCCGTAGCGGCGCAGAAGGAGCTCAGGCAAAAAGCAAAGCTCTTTATTTATCACCACTTTGACATATCCAGTCTCACCAATTAGATCTGGGTTGTTACCAAATCAATTCCTGAAAACTAGCAGCTGAAATTTGCTTGACTCACCCTTGTTGATTATTCTCCACATCAAAAGGAGGCTGTCAAGGCAGACCCAGAACACCCTAGAGGGACTCCGTTTCCCAACTGGCCTTGCAACGCCTTAGGATTTCCCAAAAGGATCTGAAGATTGTTGCTTCTGAGGAGAAGGTTAACCCTGCAACCTGATGTAAGCAGAAGATGATGGATGGCTAGATGAATTGATTGTAGACCCAACACCTTTCTGCTTTCCTCTTTTTTTTGTCCACACTGCAAGGAAATGATCACATTCTGAGCTTCTGTTGAGAATAGACTTGTTCACATCAGAAAAACACATGGCAATGATCCATACAGACGATTGTGTGGCAAAAAAAGCACCAAAGTTGTGACTTCAGTTCAGTAGCCTGAAGTCTGCAGTAACTGTAGTGTTTAGTATGCAGAGGAAAGAGAACGTATCGACATTTTTTTTCTCCTTGGCAAATTACATGTTTCCACCTTAATTGTTATTGGTGATGGTATCATGAAACGGATGCAGCCCTCGCTTCTGAACCTACAAAGGCCTGACAGTGGTGTGAAGGGGGCAAAGGAGGGGAGCTATGCAAAATACGGCCTATGTATAATTAATGTTCTCCTTTCTTCTCCCCCTTGCAAATAACCCCTCTATCCTCTTTGGGATGGACAGCTGGCGCCACAGTGTCTCTTTTGACCTCTAGGGGCTGCAGTGTTAACTTGAGATACCAGAGGTGAGGAGAGAAAGGGCAGGCTGTTAAGAGATGGCATATGTACAACCTGTCTGTTTGAAATATATGTTTAGCTCAAGTAAAACGGGTATAATAGAACTTTAAACTATCCAACATGGCTGACTCTTGTTTTCTTTCCTTCTTAGTGAGGATTTTCTTCCTTATAAAGAACCTAGAGTACACACAGCACACTCACACACTGGGATGACTTTTGCACTCCCTCGTCATTTCACTCTCTGGCTTCCCTGTCTCCCCATTAATTGATCCAAACAAGGCTCAGATTATCTCTGCTCCTGTGCAAGAAAAAAATGCTGGAGTCACTGCCATCTCTTTCAAGATAGCAGAAGACGAGACAGACAGAACTTTGGCTGAAACTCCTCTGTCGCCTTAATTCCTGACGGGAAGCGCGTTAATATCGCTTCACCCCACCCTACCCTAAACCCTTTCCCTCTTATCTCCATCCGAAGCCTCTTTTGATGTCCCAACTCTAATCAACTTGTCCGGGGCCGAGGGATGTGCGCCTGACACGGGACAATCGCCGGAATCTAAATCGTTACATCTCCTCTGACATTATGGTGGCATTTTTGTCGTGGCAGAGGTAAGAAGAGTAAGAATCGGTTCAGTAGGGAGCGCAGTTCTTTCCATCAGTGTGTGGAGGGAGGCGGGGGTTGGCGAGGTGGGTGGCATATTCATATTAGTGTGGAATTAGGCACCTTTTTAGATGTACAGGAAATCCAGTGTTGGCAAGGAGAGCGCTGGAGTCCACACGTGTCCTTATCGGGGGACGGCGGAGGCCCTATTCATACCAACTGCTATCAGCATAATTCTTTTTGACATTTCAGATAAGCATCTTAACGGAAAGCTCCCAACGAGGCAGTCGGGGAGTTGTCAAATAATGCATAAATCCTACATGTTTACTACTAAAATATCAGCCTTTTAAATATGTGTCAGGATATTGGCTTTTATCGGGCAATCTGCGAACCCTCATCCCGTCCGCTTCCCATATCTTGGCCATTGACAGGGGTTAGGAATGCATGCATGTGTTTCCGCCGAATGACATCAGCTCATGCAATTAATTCTTCAGAAGATTGCATACCAGCATATTTTAGTCCTGTTTGCTTCTAACTGGTTTATATTTTTTCCTGAAGTATTACTTGAAGGGGCTGATTCATTTGTAAATATGTGACTGCATCATTGTACTTTGTTTAGTTGTTTTCACTAACAGATGTTTTCCTGTTTGTACCAGGTTCTAGCTGCAAGTAAATTCAATAAAATTCCCTGGACATTATCGATCCACCTTTTTATTGGCTATTTTTTACTCAACCTGACACAGGATCCAAATGACTCAAACTAAAGTTGTATTCAGTTCGGTTAAGTAAGCACAGGGCCATTATATGCCGAAATGTTCAATATTTTTGCATTAATTTCAAATGTAGGTGCCTTAACATACGGTGCCTCGTAAAGGTATTTATACCTATTGATCTGTAGATCATACAAACTGCGCAGACTGTGAAGTGCATTTAGTTTTCCAAATCAATCATGGCTTGCATTTGTATTAAGCTGCTCCGTCTTAAAGGCAGGATCTGTGGCCTTTATGGGTATTTTACCTGTTTCTTTGATTAATGCTCTCCGTGCTGTCAGTGTAGGTGGACAGAAATGTTTTGGTCGGTTTGCAGTTGTGCCATAATCTTTCAGATGATGGACTCCACAGTGCTCTGTGAAATGTTCGAAGCTTAAGATACTATTTTATAGGTTCTCCACAACTTTAAACCATGTTTCCTTTCCCTTCACTTCATAGTAATACACTTTGGGCTGGTCTTACTAAAATAGATCAAATTTTGGTTAAATAATGTGACAAAATATGGAAAATTATAAGGTGTTTGGATACATTTGCAAGGCGCTCTGATGACATATTATAATACAGCTAATCAAGGCTAATTTGAAGGCAGAAAGGAAACTTTTTCTTACATCATCTAGTATAAAGGACTCCCTAGAAAGCTATATATAATTGTTTTTATTTATTAGCATCTTGGTTGATGTTTGACTAAACTTGGCTTCATAGACTGATGGACATGGCATACAGTACATTATGTACTATAAAAATGTATAAAATAAGTGTATATTTTAAATATCTGTAAGAGTAAAAAAAAAGGTTTTGTACGATGTGATGTTATACAGTGTTGTTTTAGACAAAGGCGTTTATTCTGGTTAGCGTTAAAAAGAAGGGAAAAGATGAGTGACTGAACAAGAATGTCACTAATAGGACAGAAATAATCAACAGACGACAGCTGCCATACATGCATGCTCATATGTTAGAGGGTTGTGGCCAGTCAGCCACATAATAGAACAATCACTCTGTCACTCATCCTCTGTTATTCCTGTGACTGCTACTCCGTTTTAAAATTACACACACACACACATGCAAAATCTTATTTTCTTTTGTCCTTTTTCTTCTCCTGTCATCTTTGTCTCTTCTGTCCCACTCTTTCTTGTGTTCCTCTTTCAAGTCTGTCCTCGGTCAGCATTCTGCTTTATTCCTTCCTCACGATGCATTGTAGGTGTTTGGCACGTGACCATTTTAAAGTGTCTTTGTCACTTCTGAGCTCATTTTTGTCTTGTGGACACCTGCTTTACACCGAATGTGCTGCGATGCATCAGAATAAATCACCAAACCGTGATGAAAGCAGTCAGTTATTTCTGCAGCTTAATTTGAGCATGAGTAGCTTTGGGACGATGATGCTTTGAGACACTGTCAAGTGTCAGGTGAAAGTTTAGAAGAAGAAAAATAAATTAACTTAAAATGACAAAGACAAAATCAATTTAGTCCAGCAGGCAGATATATTGTAAATGTCTGTGTTCACAAAAATGAGCACAGACAGTGCCGCATTTCACTTTCGATGGAGTTTATTGTGCTCATCTTTAGGTGAAAACAAGCTGAAGAAGCTGTTGGTACTTACAATCGATGTCCAGTCAGGTTAAAAAACAGACATAAAAATCAAAACAGCAGTACCTTCATAGCATCTCAAAAGTCCGTCACCTACAGTCACCCACAGACCCCGCCTACAAGAAGACAAACAAGAAATTCAACAAAAAGTTAATATTTTGTTCCAAGAAGCATGCCAAGTAAACCCACGTCAGAGTATGCAAAATAAATAAAATAGTCATAATGGTTGATAATACTGAAATAATACTAAAAAAAGAAACCTGTGACAAGAAAATACAATATTAAATTTAATAGAAAACACTCAATTAATACAACGTTCTGATTACGTCATTGCATCATCACGTAATCCGGAAATAGCTTTGTTTGATTATCTGAACCAGGAAAATGTTTAACACTGAAAATTGCAAGCCAGGATGGATATGACAAGTTGACAACTGAAGCAGGAACATCGAGGGTTCACCCCCGACAATATGTACTGAAACCAAAAAGTAAGTTATGTCAGATGTTTGCGTGCTTGCATGTCAGCACGACTCCATCCTCGATACGGCTCCTCCCTCATTTTATATATGAAGCTGAAAAAAGTAACTACTACCACACTGTTTTATGTGCAGCTGAGTCCATTGACCATTTTTTATGTTTATGTGTAGCCTTGTTATTTTTAACAGGTGTCTACTGGACCCCTTGGAGTTTTTGGATTGCATTTCCTGTCCTATGGCTTTAATGAAAGCCACAGCCTAAGATGCCAATATTTTACTAATTTTATTAATAAAATTCAGCTGTCGGTCTGTTGCATGGTCAGGCTTGTTGTCCTAGTAGGAGAACTTCCACCTCATCCTCTAACAAACTTTCTTCCTGAATTGTTTTTTAGCAATATGACAAAAAATTGTGTTACTTTTTGTTGATATATCACTTAAAATCCAAATAAAACATATTAAGGTTTGAAATGTTACGTGTTAAAGAGGTGAGAATACTTACGAAGTCACAGTAGAAATCACATATAAGCTGTTTTAATCCATGGATATTGAAACATTACTTATTACTTCAAGCTTAAGATCACTTTACACTTTTAAAAGGCAATAATGTCAAAGAGATTTTTTTTTCTTATTTAGACATGCTGAATATCTTTTTGAATAATGAAACAAAAATGAAGAAAACTTGTTTTGTTTCGCTTGGAGCTGCATGTAAGCATCCCTTCTCAGTCTGGTGGCATATTTTCAATCATTATTAAAATGTCAGTAGTTCAAGGCTCGCACGCTTTAACCTCTGCTACTTTTGGTGCGTGATAAAAGACGAAGCCACTATCAATCTTTATTGTCTGGCCCGTGCGCTGTAATTGCATTCAATAGTCCACTGATTCTCTTGTCTGGACTAATGTCGGGGAGCAGAGGGGAGCCACATGCTCTAACTGCAGCAAAAACACACACGCATGCAGATAGACACTCAGGTGTGCAAATGCACAGGTCAAGCTTTTATTGCGGAAAGCATTTGGGGGAGGTTTTGAAGAGTGTTAAATGCACAAAGAATATGCAGAGCAACACAGGCAGCGGGGAACACTCGGCCCCTCCTTGATAAATTGTTGACAGTGTAGATTGTGAGCAGCTGTGCGACCAATGAAGAGGATTCGTCGTCTGGTCAGATTGTTTATTTGATGTCGTTAGAGTGTGTGTGTGTGTTAGACGGTGATGTCACCATCAGGGTAGGGCACATATTAAAATTCAAATTTAAGCAACCCTAAGGAAGGAGGGAGAAGAGATAGAAGGAGGAGTGGGAGAGCTGGAGGAGTGCCAAAGTCTTGATTGGATCTGAGTGAATAGTAAGGAGGCTGACGGAAAGGGAAGAGGGTGGAGGAACCTGGAGAGACAGCCGGCATGAACGAGGGGAAAAAAAAAGAAGTGTGGGTGTGTTGTTTTAATATCCTCCTGTAGCACTTCAAGCACATCCTAATGAAATCCAACGGCGGCCTTTTCCGTTGTAATTTTCCATCCCCCGTTGGAGTTTACCGGATTATGAAGTGCATTTGTGAGCTTCTTTTTTGTTTTGTTTTTTTGTGGGTATGTATGTATGTATGTGTGTGTGTGTGTGTGTGTGTGTGTGTGTGTGAGAGTGTGTATGAGCTGTTTGATTACATATCACCCTTCACTGGGAAACCTGCCGTGCATTTTGCAGAGCCTCACACTGTGGACGGCCTCGATAAGACTGACATGCCAGGCAGGTAATAGATTTGGGCTCATCGTCGTATCCATGTGGAGCCCACAAAACCTGCAACCCTGTGGATCAAGCCAGAAGAGAAGCAGCCATTTGATACTGGTTATTCCATCACTGCTCCCAAATCCTTCTTCATATGCAAGATATTTTTAGGGACATCCCGCTCAGTTTGTTTTTGATTGGCCAGGTTCAGGGTTACATAGCACGCTTCTTTGTTGCTTTACAGCCTCAGCAGTTCCAATGTAATGTACTTAGCATGTTGCTAATTAGCATCTAAACTGTTATGTACCTGATGAAATACACGGACCAAATATTTTCTTGTGAATAAAAGAAATGGAAGTTGAAGTGGTGCTAAACCCAAGGCTGCATTCAGAGTCACAGAAGAAAACAAACAAAAACTCAGCTATGACCTGGAGCCGGATACTGTGGTGGATGGAAACTAGGCACTTTGTGATTTAACACCTCAAATTAACCTACTTTTTTTAGGAAGTTTTAGTTTTGTTTTTGTCACACTATGAATTTTAAAGACAAAAACATTTATAAAATAAATAAAGTATTGCAAATGCTGAGGAAATGCCAAGTTTTTGTAACAAAAAAAACAAAAAACAAAACGAGGAGCATTTAGATATATATTTTAAGTATTACAATAAACATGTCTACCTGGTTATTTTTATTTGTGATAGAAAAAGAAAGGTGCTGCAACGATTGATAGTTCAGTATTTATTTTGTACTTATTTGTTTTGGAGTATAAATATAAATAATTTAAGAAAAATGACGTTTTTTCTTAGAATTGATTAGATATTTTCATGAGCTGGAGATGATGATAATGGACTATAATTTTTTATTATTTTGGAGCAACATCGGTATATTTCATGTTCAGCCAAATTAAAACATGTTGGCAATGTGGAAAGTTTGTACCCCATTTTTTTAAATACAAACTCCATAATATTAGAAAAAATGTACATTTATTTGGAGAATTAAGATTTTTGGTGTACAAAGCCTACAACAAGCAATATTAATATTTTTTATTTAGTTATTTTGGTATAGTAAATGCTATCAGAATATTAGTATTAAATATGCTCCTTTATTTATTCATTAATTTAATTATGTTTGCTTATTTTTATAAAAACTACTGAAATTGTACAAATTTAGGAAACATCTTAGTGTGTATATTTCATCATTCTGTTGCACTTATTGAGGTGTTTATGATTTGCATATACTTCTGGTAATAACCCTCATTCTCTTATGCTGATCAAACCCAATATTCCAAGGCCAGCTGACTAACACTGCTGTAGAACCCAGTTGAATTGTTTGCGACTGTGGCTTTGTCCCCAACCAACCAACAGTCATAAAAATCATGCTGAATTCTCCTCAGCATGACAAGCAAACAGTCTTGGCGAAGATCTGCGTGCTTCACCATAAGACTGTGACCATGCACGTCTATGTCCGCTCTTCATATTGATGTCTGTGTCCACGGATTCTTTATGCAAGCTTTTTTGTGCGTGCATACATTTGCATGATACACGCATACATTCAGTGACAGTGGAGCTTGCAGCTTACACACTGCATACAGTAATACATTGCTGAATATCAAAGGAAATTACCCTTCACCTCGGTGCATGGATCTTAGCGAGTTCCTTAACCAGAGGAATGGGCTTTGAACCAGGCAGATTCCCCCAGGGCCTGTATCCCGGCCCCTCCCCGGAACGCCACGCCGGATAAGGCCCGTAATTCCCACTTTTAGGTTTCCATTAATCTGATCCTGACACAGGGGAGACGGGCTGCTTTGCATATCGCCTCCCCAAGATGGAGGGCTATTTACATGATCGCCTCCAGATTGAATATGATCAGTAGCCCTCCTCCTCCTTCACCGTCCTCTGGAGCTGGGATGGTGGGGGGAAGGAAAAAAAAATGTAGATTCTTTTTTTTTTTCTTTTTTTTCCAGCTGGTATTTGCTGCATTATCATGGATGAAATATTATTCACTCAGGTATATTCACCATATCGTTTCAATATGTCTCAAGTAAGACTTGATGGATACATGTTGCGGATATTACAAGTTCCCTTGACGAACACCATTTTTTTCTTTTCGTTTTTTCTTTTTTTTGAATGTGACAGCAGAGATGGAAAGATCGACCCATTTATCATTGCTCACAGATAGCGCTAATGTGAGGAGAACTATACAGGCACCCCCGCCCGCCACCCACCTCACCCCTTCCCCAACAAATGTGAGGAACACCAGTGAACAGTCCTCCATTAGAAACCACGAAGGCAAACCCCCATGTAAATGTATCTGTAATGAACGGCGCGTACAGGAGGTGCATTATTCTCTTTCTGCTACATTTATTCCTGAATATCAAATGAATATGATAAATGTGGAGCGAGGGGGTGGCTTTTGAGGGGACAAAGAAGGGGGGGGTGCAAAGTAAGCTGAGGATATGAGATGAGTGATATTGTTATTACACCGTCGACGA
Organism: Poecilia formosa; assembly: GCF_000485575.1. NCBI lineage: Eukaryota > Metazoa > Chordata > Actinopteri > Cyprinodontiformes > Poeciliidae > Poecilia > Poecilia formosa. The sequence goes on along the minus strand of NW_006799981.1, from coordinate 789,191 downwards.
TGAAGTTGAGACGGTGCAAGGCTCTCCTGCTCTTTCCCTTTGCCAACACATCACCTGCTTGTATGTCTGTTACCATCCGTCCTTTCGGCTGCTTTTAATTCACTTTTTTTTTTTTTTTTGCTTTTGTTTCTGTTCATTATGTCAAGCAGGTCTGCGTATTGTGAGCCAATATGCAGAGAGACAACAACAACAGGAAGGGGGAACAAAAGCAAGAGAACAAACGCGTGTTCACACGTTGTCTATAAAACCTTGGTGAGGAATTCTAACCAGATGCACATAATCCTGGAAATCTATAGGAAGCTTAACTTATTTTTTCATTATGATCTCACTTCACCTATTTCATTTTTTTTCCCAAGCAGGTGAAATACTTCAATTAGCATACGGTCTCTCTGGTGATCGCTCCTTGTAAACAGTGCAACAATACGTCCTCACTCACTTTGTCTCAGGCTGTTTCCGGAGCTCAAGAAGGCCTCCCAGCTACCCAGCCCCCCACCCCTCCCCTAAGTGCATTTCATGCTTTTAATTGACACCGCCGCATGTTAATTTGAAGCATGTCACGGATGTGTCACACCCGTAAGCCGCCAGTGTCCGACCTCATGTAATGTCGAATTACACTCCTGCTGCTCATCGGCGTGACAATAGATAAGCTTCTCCTAGGCAACAGCAAACGGTTCAAAGAGTCATGTGTAACTGAGGTACTTTCTTATTTTTGTCTGCTGCTCGCATCCACCCTCCCTCCCCCACTCCACATCCGCATAGCTGTCAAGGTTTTACTCAAACAATTCACTTTTTAGGTAGCCACAATTGAAACTACAGTGATGTGACAGTGGACAGCTGGAGTTTTTCAATCCAAAATGTAAGAAGCAAAAGTTAAAATAGGGCGTTTTAACACAAAAAAGGGAAACGAGAACCTAGAAAGAAAACTAGGTACATTTCTGCACAAGTTATCCACACACCTTGGCAAAAAAAAAAATCCCTCTGCAATTTAAAAATTTAGTCCAAAAGTTTGCTGCTATAGAAAATGTCACAATCATCTCTTTAAAAGAAAGAAAACGGTATTAATAAAAAAAAACCAATTATTTTTAATAGCATCCCAAAGTTATTTATACCCTTGTCAATAATCAATACAGAATTCCTAATTGGCACATCAGAAATCAAACACAACTGCTCACCACCTTTTTCTATGGCTCCACTGGAATTTGTAACTAATTTTTGTTAATCTAGGTGTCCTTGCCATCACCCTAATCTCCAACTGCCCTCATTGATTCTTTTTCAAAACCTCGTGTTTTGTAAAAAAGAGGACACATTTCAATTCCTGCAACTTTTAAATACATCTCTTCTTGATCATTATGGATTGTCTTTTAACTGTTAACACTGCAGGTGGGAAATATCCATAACCACATTAGTATATGAATTACTGATATCAATATAAAAGGAGTGAGGAATGATAATCACTTGCACATCTGAATACCTTTCTCATTTTTAACAGTGTGAACTTCCTTTTAATAGTGCTAATGGAGCAGGGCATGATGTAAAAGGAAAATGTGTGACTTATGTTGAACTTTGCAACCTATAGTTCAGCGGTTTGCAACAGTTATCAGCAAGCTAGAGACGACTTGTTAAAGCCTTTGATTAGATCTCAAAGAGGAATCATAGCTTACTATTTCCACAAAGTCAATTGAAACAAAAATGTAAACTGCAGCTACTTAGCAATAGATGTAATTTCAGTGTTCAGATCCCTTAAGATTCAGTTCCATAAAGCTCATACATATCTATTTAGACAGACATGTTCATCTTTATTAGCAGGAGCAACCGACATCTAGCACAACTTCTTCCTGCTTTCCTACAGTCAACCAGAAATTTGTAAGACACAACTAAAGACTATGAATCTCACCAAGACCCTGCCGAGACCTAGGGTGCTCAAAAGTTAAAAGGGGCATAGAACAAGATTTTACGACAATATAATCCTAGATTCATGATGAAAAAGGAATCCTTTTTCAACATGAATCTAGGATTATATTGTTCTCTAATGGGAAGTTGCACGCTGCTATATCAGTGCCATCAGGTGGAAACAACGCAGAGGAAAAGTAGCCATTGTACTTGATGGGGTACATGGATAGTTCTCACAAGGTAGGACCAAAATAAGTAATGCACCACATTAAGCATTACAACCAGCATTACCCATATTTATATATGGAGGTACAGCAGTTCCACCAGCATTGATCCAACCCCACAGCATGATGGTACCACTACCATGCTAAACAATTTCCCAGATTTTAAAGTAAGACCTTGATTCCTCTTACTTTTTGTCATTAAGGCTAAAAAATACTAAACTTTTGTCTTGTCTGACAAATTACAATGCTAACAATAACAGCAATCTCAAAAGCCTCTTATCTTTTTTGATTTTAAGCCTTTTGAAATATTTTTTGTCATTGGTTCACACAGTATATTAAGTGTACGCTAGACCTTAAGAACAAAATTCCCAGCTTTTTTTGCTGTAGAACCCCGTAGTAGCAAGACAAGCAGACATGTTAGCATATAAATATGAACGATATAAGAAACAACAAAAAGGGAATTTCTAGTATTGCCTAAATTATTGTAAAGAGAATATGTTTATACCAAATATGTTTAGTCTCAACTTATGAGCTTTCTGCTGTCACAGTTTTAGGCATTACACTACCAAGAAGAACTGCTGGTGGATGCATCGTTTACTTACTTAGGATCTTGTTTAGTTTTATAAATGTACAAATTCAAGCATTTTCCTAAATAATAGCAACGTGAAACCTAATATTTAGATAAAAATTGCTTTGAAACATTCTTGGACTTGTACTCTTGCCTATTTTACACATACACACACAGTAATGTCTCTGATTCCTGCCCACACACACACACACACACACACACACACGCACACACACACACACCCCCACACACACACACAGTTTGCTTTTAGCCCCCAGGCATAGCATATGAGAGTTTCATTTACTTGATTAAATCATATTTGCATATGGAAATTGTTTGAAAATGATATTAATTTGTTATATTCAAAAGAGAATTACTTTCTTATATTAAAGCTAAAGCAGAGAGAGGCTGACAGGTGACGGTAGTAAACTTTGCTCAGAGGGCCCTGTCAGGAAAATCTTGTGCACACACACATGCACGCACACACACATAAAAACTGTCATTTATTTTTTAAAGACATAAATCCTAAAGCGTCAGAGGTGAGTTTGAGTCCAAATCTTCATCCAACCCCAACATTAAAATAAAGGGTCACAACTCTGTCGTCTTTGTCCAGGTGTGTGTGACTGATGGCGAACTGCAAGCTGTCACCATAACACCAATCTTCTCCTGAGCCAACTTAACTTATCAGGAACTCCAACCAAGAAAAAGGGAAAAGAAAAAAAAAACAGGCTAATTAATTAAGAACAGTATTAGAAGTAATGGGATATTATAATATAAATTGCTACATTCTGGAACCAATTTAATCCAATTACTGGAACCCCTCATGAATATAATACCTCCAAAATCACTCCGTCAGAGTCCGAAGGGAGATGTGTCTGACTAGTAAGGCTGAAAGAAAAGAAAAAAATCTACTCCTTTTTAACAGCGAACACCAACAATTATTTAAATGCTTGAGAGGAACTGTTAATTTGAGTAATAAACCCAGTGATGATTTTTTTTTTTTCTAATTGACATCTCGACCATTTTACAACCTGAGTAGGTTTTTGTTTGAGCGCGGCCGCGTTTGAAAAAGATGAATGACGTTAAAGGCTGATTGGTGCCGTTTCTCTTAATGGCCCTTATCCAATTTAAAAAATGTCTAAAAAGAGACAAAAGGCCCACAGTTCAACTCCTGGTAAAGTGAAGTGTGATTTAGAGGAATAGATAAATTGACAGGAAGAATGCCTGTAACCTCAAAGGCACAGAATATTTGATTTTCTTTCCCTTTTTTGGCAAAAATAATTAAATTAAATTGAACTTTTTATCGATACAAAAGTATGCAAATGTAAAACAATAGCTTAAAATTTTCTAAATGAAGTTATATTCTATATATTTATTTGCAGACACATTTTTGTTTGTTGGCTGAGGTTAGGAAAACCATTCATTTGAATTCTTATAATATCCTTATAGTGGCTCAAGCTACATATTTAAAAGTATATGTGTGACTTGGCAGTTAAAGTATTCTTCTCTGTTCTAAATATTGTCTTTGCAATGCAGTCAAATTGTTGAACTCAGCTATTTAGAGTGTTTTTCTCTGCAAAAATGATAAAGACAAAAGTTGCATTTTTTTGAAACTGACATGAAAGAAGAATAATGAATGCTAGCTGATTAAAAATAAATCAAGAAGCGAGAAGCTGCCAGGGCTGCGGTTCTTCTTTCACCCCATGATGTCTAAATATCCTGAAAAATTTCATGACGTCTAAAGGATTAGAGGAGAAGAGAAATGGAAATATCCCAGCTGTTTACATACAAATTGGAGCACAGCAGAAAGTTAGAAAGGTATTAGTGAAAAACTCTTATGAACCATGAATTAAAAAATAATCATAGCATGTTTATTGATCCCCCCCCCCCTTGTAGCAGGTAAAACTTGTAAATTCTGCCATACCTCATGAAGATTTAGGTCACATTTGGATTTAGTTGAAACTACATTAATTTTGTGTTCATGTCCAGGGGCTTCCTGATTTCTCATTTTCTTTCAGTTTAAATGTTGTCCTATCCTAAACTCTCATACAGTTGTTTAATTATTCGCAATTTTGAAACCAAATTACATTTAGGGTGGGAGCAAACATACACTATTAAACTTTACAAAGAAGAAAAAAAATATTTAAAAGAAAAAAACATAACTCGGCCATGTTTTTAATCAGCAACAAATATGCTTTACAATGCATATTTGATTACATCAGCTTTCCTTTTTTTTTATCAAATCGAGAGGGAGGATCTCGTTAAAGCGAAGCATATGAACTTCAGTGTGAAATATTGAGAAAGATATGAAAGAAGAGCCGTGTATTCCCCGGTGGACCCTTCAGACAATCAGGCCATTGAATTGAGCCGACAGATCCGAGGGGCTTCTTGTTGTTGAGAAAATACTCGGCTCACCACTAAAGCTATTATCCCATACATACAAAAAACAATGAAATTTGAGTCCGTTCAGTTTCATTGACTCACTCAAGAGCAATTTAACAGGTTGTGTGGGTGGTCACACAGAAATATTCCACTTTATTCCCATCAACAAACAACAGACAACACAATAACACGATGTAATTGCACTGGTAGATGAAGATGAGAAACAGCACCAGTGGTCCGGTGGCGCTATCATATACTCAGACATGGTAAATCTCCATGTAATTGCTGCTTAGAGCACTTCAACAGCATTTTGCCATTCATTTCAAATTGTTAGTTCAACACTGTAGATGTAGTCGGCCCTTTACAACAACTTCTTTTTTTTATTTGAGTAGATTTAGTGAAGACAACAAGTTCATGGCCTGAAATAATTCATTCTTTTCATAAATGGACTGCCTGTTTGTGCTTACACCTGACATTTGCGCAGCTATAGTAACTTTTATCAAGTGACATTAATAATGATGGCAGCCCCCCGAAGTCTGAGAAGTTAAAATTTACATTTCTTAACCGCTGGTTTCCTTTTCTGTCAATGAGAATATATTTAATAAGGTAAAGTTGTAAAAGGAGTAGGGAATGCTAATGGTAAACCTGTGCACAGTTTGGGTAGTTTTTATTTTAGTTCTGAAACAATAGGCAACAAATTAACATGTTTTTCTCTTGGAAAAACACGTAGAGATTTAAAGAGCTTCTGAATAAAACTGAACATAAACATACGTACAATGCATGCCATGCAGCCTTACTTACAAATAACTTGGTTGAAATGCCTTAATTCTATAAGGGATTCCATCATTTATGTAGAATATACTAAACCTTAAGAAAGGCAGAATTTTCAAAACGTAACTGAGCTTTACATGTTTTATCATTTCAAATTTCCAAATTTGATGACTGAAACTAATGGAAAGTTATGTGGAATTCAATCTGAGGGTTGTCACCAACACTGACTTCAAAATCCAACATGGCTCCCTTACATATAAAACCTTAGGGCAGTCTGAGTAAAAACAGCTAATTTGTACTTATTTTAACTTGTATCTCATTCAATTTGTCATATTGCGGCAGTGTAAAATGCAGGTTTCACATCATGGCTTACTTCAGTGGTGTAAAAGTCTGTGCTCAAAGGTTGTCTACCACTTTATCACTGTTAATCTGTTCACATTTACCGGTGGAAATAATTATTCTGAAAATTTCTTCTGAATACCACTAAAGGCTAAGTATCTCCAGGGTTACAGTTTCAGAATATTTTAGTGCTGTGCGACTGTAACGGTCATATTCACAGAGGTGGACCTGCATTGGAACCTGATTATCATTTGCTACATTATCAAGCACATAGCGTTTACCACATTACTGTAATGACAAGCTTTTTGCCACCGTGTGTGTGTATGCTTGTGTGTGTGTGTTTAGTGATTACTCATGTTCAGTCATAAGCTGAATCTAAATGTTGCTTCAGTGACAAAAGCATTGGTGACTGTGTACAAATGTTATGTGTTGAAGGAAGATTTATGTGTGTGTGTGTGTGTGTGTGTGTGTGTGTGTGTGTGTGGGAGTGGATTTGGCCTCCTCACCTTTGTGATTGTGACGTTATTAAAAGGTGTTTTTTCGTGTGTCAGATGGCTGAGACACAGAGGAAGCTGAAATGGAAAGCTCCTAATCTGCCCATTATACACATCATGTGTCAAAATATAGAAAGCTTAGTTGCGTTGCTATCCCAATCCATGACATGCTGCTGCTTTATGGTATCAGAATTTTATACGAAATATGATTATAAGCAGCACGGCATGAAATTGCAGTGAGGTGTTAGCCAAATGCTACTGAAAGGAGCATTTGTTTATCATTCAGTTCATTAATGCCAGAGAACATTTTAAAAATACCTGGTTCAACATTTAGACCCATATAAAATTAATCTTTTATAGGAATTAAGATTAAAAGTCAGGTGCAACTAATAAAATGCAGCTGAGTAACTAATCACCAGCAAGTGTGACTGTCTCTGTGAAAGCAGGTGTTTTAACAGTTTGCTGTTTAACACAATGACGAGACGAAAAGACATCAGCATGCAGAGAAACATCTGTTGCTGCCCATCAATCTGGGAAGGGTTATAGGGCCATCTGCAAACTATTTTGCGACTATCAGAAATTTTCACATTGATAGGGAAATGGATTAAGATTTGTGAACTCCTCTGTTTTTTGAAGATAAGGACCTTCAGCAAGGAGTCCACATTTCTCCAGTTCAAAACCTTAGTCAACACAAACATGTCAACAACTTCGTGAAATAAAGATACCAAAAATTGAGACTGCCAAATCTGAAACTTACCCCTCTATGACTACATCAAGAGAGTCTTCCCATATTTAAATAGACCTGGTGACCTTGGTGGAGGCTAAACGGCACCGAGAAATAATGAACTTTGTGCTGAGAATACTGACACTTCCTTTGATTTAACAAGGTTCTGAAAACTCTCACCAGCATCCCTGTAATCTTGTGTTTCTGCAACAACCCACCCACAAAATCTTTAGTTGATCTGCTGACTTCATTTCAATTAATTGATATAAATAAATAGATGAACCCAGAGTTTCATCAGAGGGTTCAGACCTGACATTTTCTCTCTTTCATAATTCAAAATATTCTCTTCCAAGCTTTACATACCTTTAGTCTGTGTAATGCATATATTGTTCCCACCCCAATCCATCTTTAATCCATCATATTATTTGCACAGTTTATTTTTAGTTCCACTAGTGACACATATTCGCATAATCACAATATTTTTCGTATTTTCTGAGTATCACAGGAGTCAGCAACGATATGTCTCTGCAATTTTCCAAATGTTTTTTTTTTTATTTATTTCAAATTGCAACTTGTTAGAAATGAACAAGATTGCATCATCATCACTTGTCTTTTAATTGAGAGATTTTACCATAATCTTTGTCTCTGGATGGCTGGGAATGACTGCATGTGATTTAGCTGCTGCAGACACTGACCCAGAGGGTTGTCTATTAGCGGTTGTCAGCAGTAATGACCAATCCCTTTAGCATTTCAGAGCCGATGCCATTCTTGGTGTTCTTCCCTGTTTAACTTGTTATTTATAGACCATGTCAGGCCTGTAATAAACATAAAGCATAAAACTGAAGCTAATGCGCTGCTAATGAAATCTGGATATAGACAAGTTTATGAATGAAATAATTTAGAGCGCTGCACGAGTGTCGATGGAGGTTACCGGCTCAGGAAGGGTTAGCTCCATGTGGTGTTCTGCAAGGTGAACATGTGAAGCAATGCAGGAACCTTGGAGCACATTTACTCACTCTCTGTTTCTCTGCATTTGAAGAACTGACTGAATAAACTTCATTCAGTTATGTTTTCAACCATAAGAGCAACACTCCCATGCTCTGATGAATGCCTTGGATAAGACTGGTCTTGAATCCGTCGATTCTCCCGTAAAACCTTTTCCCGTCTGTAAGTTGCTATCACATTAATGAAGTGCAGTGTTCTAAGATTGGAGACGCGTTGTTTAATTTACAAAAAATATACAATGAAATGGAGATGGAATTTAAAGGTAGCTGGTTACTATAAAGTAGCTCAATTGTTCTTTATATATGCAACCTTCTTCAAACTTATCACTACCCCTGGAAAAGATCTGCAAAAAACTTTAAAATCAATTGATCTTTTATTGCAGTAAAATATTTACGCAATGGCTATATTCTAAAAAATAAATAAATAAATCAACCTTTAATTTGTATGTCTATTCAGTGGGGTATAAACACTACAAATTAAGAAACAACAGCCCTGCTGGTAACATGTCTTTGGTCAACAAGACATCACTTATTCTTCTCCTGAATTATAAAACGTCACTGGAACATAAAGAGGGATATTTGGCCATTCCTCTTTTCACAGTCTCTAATTCCCCACAGTCCTAAGCTCAGTGCTGTGCTCTTATCTTTGACTCACCCTACAGACTTCCTGCAGGATGCAGTTCTGGGTACTGAGATGGCAAAGAACGAAGGTTGACTTTGTGTCCAAACCAATTCTTTGTTGATCTGGCAATATGTTTTTATTATTTTCCTGCTGATAAAAAAAACACACTGAAGTCCACACTAACAAGTTTCTCTGGACCTTCAAAGCATCTCACAACCTCTATCATACTGAACATTTTTACACATATTCATCTGACAAATCATCTGTATTGTTTGTTGGCGAAACGCTCAATATAAGTCACTTCTGAGCAAGTTCCAATTAAAATATTGTTACATTTATCAAACTGTACTGGCTTGGAAGAAGGATGAGCTTTGGAGATTTTTTTAACCTCACTTTACATTCTGCTTACAAACTCTGGCAAGATAAAACTGTTTCCTTGTCCTGCTTTATTTGAAACAGTTCCAGTTTTGAACCTTGTTGCAAATGATGGGAGCAGATTTATGAGCACATACCTGCTGAACTGTTACGTTGTCTTTTCTTTCTCATTTTGAATAGCAGCTAAGAAGAGAAACTGATATCCCAGAAATCTTTATGAACCTAAAAATGTAAAGTTTTCTGTATTCTGTTGGAAATAGAAGAGGTGCCAATAGGTGTAGCACGGGAATGTGCGCTATACTCGATTGCAATCTGCAACAGGTGCCACAAGATGTCACTGAATCAAACAGACTGAATATGTAGCATAGATTCAGATAAGCCTTTATGTGTCAAAGACACCAGCGACTAAAATAAGTGTTCAGAAAACAGGAAAATTCAAAGTTTAAAGCTTTGGAAATTATGGGAGGAATTGTTGCAGGTCTCTCTTCACACATTAAAGCCATACAGTTGCCTATGTGTGTTCAGATGTTGGTGAGAGATGTGTCTTTTTCCATCATTCTCTGCAAAAACCTGCTTATCTGAGCTTCTCTACATGAGGTGTTGCATTCAGTCTGTGCGTACGCTTGTGCAGGCATGCGTACAATTGTGTGTCCACGCGTGTGTGAGGAAAGCGCATGTAAATCTCCTGCTACCCCCATCTTATTGCTTTCTTGAGCTTCTCAGGGAGAAATCCCCTTGATTCAGCCCAGTCCCTGAGGCTAGAGCCCATACACAGCAGATGTTCCACTGAAAAGGCCATGAATGTTTAATCATTTGTGTTATCGATGCCGCCTTTTTGTTTGTTGGAAAGGGTGAGCGACTGTTACGGTCTTATGTGTCTATTTTTACATGTTATGTATCCATCTGTGCATGTGAAGCGGGAACAGACATACTTTTAATGTGTTACTTTTTTTTTTCCTTTCTTTTTTTGAGGATGGGATCTCTTTATTTTATATTCCCAGTAATGAGTGTACAAAGACATCTATTAAAAATGTTATTCATAAGATTATGGAAAGCTGTGAGTCAAATATCACATCAGTGGTCTCGCAAAACATTTCAACCTCTCTTTTTCTCTTTTGTCAAACTGAAAGTTAAATCCTACATCTGGACAAACAGACAGGGCCGCAGCTCTAAACTGTGATTTGTTAGACTTAAAGCTGCTGTTTTAGTGTTTGAGCTGACAGCCAGATTTGATCATAATTAGACAGCATGCCGAGGGCTTTGATTGGCACGGTAATTGGATTGTCATTGGGGCTGAAAAGCTATTATCTTTGGATCATGCCCCATGAAATTTGTTGGAAAAACTTCTGTGGCCATCATTAAGTCAGCCATCTTGGGGGCCTTCACAAATGAGCTTTTTTTAATGGCAGAGAAAAAGCAACAAGAAGAAAAGGGGAGAGGGCGGAAAAAAAGAAAAGGAAAAGTACCTGTGCACCGCTGGGACCCTTAGATCCTCTGAATCGCAGCAAAGACAATCTGAGCTCCATTGATTAATGATATTAGCATAGCAGGTAGCGCTAAGTCAAAAAGTGGCGTGCTGGGTTATTGCCCATCTCTCTTGCCCACTCGCTAGTAACAGGATTAGGAGGGGTGGGGGGCGACAAGTGAAGGAATGTAATAATGAAAGTGGAGTGAGCTTGGAAGAAGTGAGTGGGAGCGGTGCGATGAGAGGCAAAAAGAGAAACTGCAGGGTGGCTTACATTTGCAGTTGTTTGTGTGAAGCATCAGCTACTATCCACATCTTAGAGAAATAAGCAGCAATATGAAGTTTTAAAAATCACAATCATGAAGGTGAGATGATTTCAAAACTATTTGGGTTTAAAGTTAACATGGCCATCTTTGAAAAATAGTGGACTGAACTGCAATATGTCGCAAACAGAACCTGGATCAAGAAATGGTCTTTTGTCTTGCTTGAAGTTAACTGACTTAATGTTCTTTATTTAGTTTTAGTCTCAGTTTGGGGACAGACGATCAGGAAATTTGTAGACACAAAACAACATGCATACCCAAATTTATCTTTGTATTTTAAGTAAAAAAAAAAAAAATTAATTACACTAAATGGTTATAGTTGTTTAATCAGGCATCAACTAGACATCAGAATCCAGGATTATTGCTCAAGTTAACCTGAAGTTTGTTGCAGAATGATTCTGTGGGTCAATATTTTTTACAACCACCTGAAAATCCTTGTTAGAGTTCATGACATCTTGAACTCTTTGAAACACTTAGAATAAAAGTATGGTAGCTTTTACAAGAAAAGAGAGTCTTTGCTGAGTTTGCCAGACACTGTAATCCAAATTTATTGATTCCTTGCTAAGGGGTAAAAGAAGATACCAATTACTGAGTCTAATAAAAACTTTTAATCTTTCAAATGCAGGCCTATTATTAATATCAGTTGACCTCAGCCTGGGAAATTACACAGGGTCTTGCAGGCATCATATTTAAGCTTTTTCTTCGAAAGACAACTTTAGCACAAAAGAAAATACTGCTTACTTGGTATAAGAGAAACTTGGATGTCTTTGGAAACAGGACCTTAAAATGCAAAAACTGAGCAACATAAACATCAAACTGGGATAGAAACAACATGGACACTTTTTAGAAAGATTCCTTGGATCTACATTTCAATAGTTTAGCACTTATGGAGCGCAAGAGAAGAACTGCAGTGAATCCTTCAGTGTCATTCACTCTTCTATTAGCGGTAGACGGTCATCAAACTAGTCGATTGTCACCACCTATTGGGATCTGGTTATACCTTGTGGTAAAAACAAATCCTGCAGTTTTTATATGCATCATGTCATATCATATATCATATGTCATGAGAAATACACACATGCTTATATACTTTTCAGAAGACATGGGGAAAATACCAGCAACTTTGCTCTAAAAGGAATTTTTTCTTACCTTGCCATGGCAATTTCCAGAGGTACAAAAAGTTGTACAGTGGCTGGTCTACAGGCTTTTCACAGAAATACTGACATTATCTGATTCTGATGGAACATTGGGTAATGCATTATAGGAAGCATATCGTTAATCACAAATTTTCGAAGTGTGCTACTTCTGGCTTATGATACTGGTTCCCACTTATCAGCTTGCTTTGCATTTTTGTGTGCTGCGTTCATGCAAGATAGTAAATATGGCTTTGCATCATATCTGAAAGGTGTAACGCAGCAAAGAAATGTTTTGTCTTCCTGATGGCAGATCTCTCCATTTCCCCTTTTTTATTGTCTGTGGGTGAAAGTTTCCATGCAGGCACTGTTGATCAGAGCCTATCAAGTAGCATCTGATTTGCATTCAGTGGACGCATCATTATTCACAACATTTGATGTCCACAAAAACACATTAGACCTCTGTTTTGATGCCGAATGGCGTTGGTCGCGACCGCCCAGACATCATTTGTGCGCCCAAATAGTCAGATGTAAATTGATATGTAAGAAAATGCCCCATTAACTTTTTCATTAATGGTTATAATGCATTCTGAGTGACATCCGCGGGGCGGTGTGCCTCTTTGAGCATGGCCACGCACACATGTGCCGCACACAAAACAACACGGTAACAAACTGTGAAAAAGCACAACCAAAATAAAACATGCAACCAAACGCATAAATGTGCAGACATAATTTATACTGAAAAGCTCGCTCACACCGAGGGGGGAATGAACAAGAAGTACAGAATACAGCTGTCAGCAAGCCTTATGTACAAGTGCATCTCATGATAACTGAATGTCATGCAAAACTTGATTTATTTCAGTAGTTCATATATTCATGGATTCATCAAAACATGTATGTTTAGTGTATCTTGTAATCTTGATTTAAAGCTAATAAAAATCCATAAGATACATTTTCCTTGGCAAGTTCTTGGTTAGTTTAGGAAAAAAAATATATCCAAGACTGGAAAAAAGAAAAAAAATGCATTCACTGTAAGTTGCCACTTCTCTCCTTTTCCGTCTCTTAACACCAGGGACCATGTTTTTCTTTTTTAGTTATTTTACCATTTGCACACGCGCTCACCATGCATCCACACAAACGCACCGATCCTCCTACCAGAGCTGATATGTCCGTTGTTCGGCGAGCACTTTAAGCACTTATCCCTGAGTGTTTGCCGGCTCCTGAAGGTAAAGAATTACCGGTAACCATGTGCACAAATGATCTGCATTCACACAGACACACATGCAGGTCGCTAGCCTGCAAAACCATAGCAACATTGAACGGATGAAGGCAACTGTGAGATTTCAGTTTTCTCTGCTGTGTGTGTTTGTGATCACATTGAAGCATGGAGGCTGTAGATAACTTCACACAATAAGTAAGTTGGCCACGGAGCAGAAGACGGGAAGACATGGTGCCGATACGGGAGAGGAGCTGGCTTCACAGCCGATTTCTGATCACTTTACATGTTAGGTTCTCTGCCATGCCTCATTAGAAAAATAGCTTATCTGAAAGGGGAGAGACCTTTGATCTTTTTATGTTGCTCATTCTAATTTGATTGGTTAAAAAAAAAAAGCCCACTAGAAATTAAGAGAAATATTCTATGATTTTAGCCACTACTTATTACACATTTACATTTTTTTATTCTTATTTGGTTTTTAATTGACAACAGCTAAAAGGCTGTCATTTATGCCATATATCTGTTATTTTACTTATGCTATCGATAGCTATAATTTCCTCTGAAATTTCTTGACAGTCGTACTTCATTCCCATAGTGACCCATGGTGATGGCAGTATCATGACATGGGGATCCTTACCTTCAGCAGGTAATCTGAGGAGAGTTGATGCCCCCTTTAATCTCGTAACCCAAAATAAATCCCTTTGTATTGTGTTCTGATCAGAAGCCATCACTTTAATGGCCATATATATTATTCATGGAAAAGCAGATTAACAGGAATTTGAGTTATCGTAATGAGTATTTCATTTGACTCTGCTTTTGCACATGTATATCTTTTTCTCTTTCAACCAATTATATCCACTTTTGTTGCTTGTCATGAGAACTCTGAGTGACTGACACAATTCTGGCACAGCATTCTCAGAATAAGATGCAGTTTTTCAAATCAAAACCTTTTCAGCTGGCTTCGTTCCAGAGCTGCCTGTTTATTCCTGAGCTAATCATGTGTTTTACAACTGAAAAACCTTGGAATATGAGAGTTTCAAAGGATGTTAAGAAACATTAATGAGTCTTTTTCATTAAAAAAAAGAAAGAAAAAAAAGTAAAAAGAGCCCAAAGATTAGTTATGTATTAATTAGTAGTTTTTTGGCGTTATACATTTGTCTGCTTTATTTCTTTACAAAAGTTCATGTTTTCTGTTGTACAGCTGCAACACTTATCTTAATGAATTCCTAGTTTTCTGATAAAACTATTGAATCTATTATAGGTGATTTGGAAATTAAAATTTAAAAGGTTTTCAAACTGAACCTGAAAAACCCCAATCAGTGGTGACCACTGGCCACTGTCAGATACAAACACAGTTCAGAGTTGTTTGTGTTCTTTCAATAAACCAGTTGTTTTGATATTGTATTCAGTTCCTCACTTATTCCCCCGAATTCCATTTCCTGTAAAAGTTACTGCTGAGGACCGAAGACATTAACAGAAAAGTGCAACAGATAATGTGGACATTTAAAGCGTAAGCTGAGATATGAGAGATGTGTTAATGGCGGGGAAATTATTGTGCTTTCAATTATGGCCCAATGCCTTCCAGAGATGTTTGTGCGATTTGGCTGCGGCTGTCACGGTGGGGGCCTCTCTTCCTGTGACTGATGAGCACCCTAATCTGCTAATGCTAAGCTCACCAAACGAGGTGGAGGTGGGTTCGAGCGGCTGGTTTATCTGACGAGGCGAACGGCTCGACTCGCCGCTCCCTAACGATGGCCAATAAAATTAAAGAGCCGGTGCGTGCCCGGGTGGCAGAGGAAGACGAGGGAGGAAATTAGAGACAGATAAACAAATAGAATCATAAAAAGGCAGGGTGCTGCTGAAGTGGTAATTCAGTGGGAGTTCATTAGGGGAGAGATGGGGGAATGAGGAGCGCAGGGCTAAACTGTGGATGACATTACCTCTAATGTGGCTCCCCTGCAGAGTTTCTGATAGGGTGGCCGTTCTTGGTGAAAATAGGCTTTTTAGCATGACGCTATGCTCGCAAAAACAAACTCCGGCTAAATAGGATTTTTTTTCCTAAGCATTGTACTATTTTAGTTCGGAAACCGTCTCCAAATGGGTTTTCAAATGTGCTCAGGCTCACAGCCAAGTCGAAGCACCACGGACAAATGAGTTTTATACTGCAGTAAATTTCTATAGTGTTACAATGTTTTGGAGCAGGAATCCTAAAGCTACCATTTCCAGACAAAAAAAAAACAAAAAAAAAACACACACCCTCCGTTACATTGGATCAGTTTTAGGTTATGCTATCTTATATGAGACAGTAATTGTTTTGGATTGAGCACAGTTCCTCGGTTTAGTGACAAACATGTTGTCACCTAATAATGTTATTAATATAATCATTTATCTTTTATTTAACATCTGGTATCATAATTACAGGCTTTTTTCTTCACTTTCTTGAACATTTTGACCCAAAACTCCAAACATCGTCATAGTTTGCGTGGCTTTTATGTAAAGGGCGAATTGGTAAAGTGGAATGAAAAATGGTCCAGATCAAAGCTTATTTACATGTTAAAATGGTCCAGTCAAAGTTTAAACATAAATTTAAGGAAACGGTCCGAGAAATGCATCAAAAGACTTGCAGCTGTAATTAAATAAGGATTTAGTTTTAAGAAGTATTGTCTTACTGGGGTTAAACACAAAGGCACACCACACTTTTCAGATTTTCATTTTCAAAAGATGTGAAAAAATAATTTAATTCTTCCTCCATTTATGTGCTACTTTGCTTTAAGTTTGTCACAAAAAACACTGACGTTTGTTGTAGAAATGTGTCAAAATGGGAAAAAGTTCACGGGACCTGAATACTTTCGCAAGGCGACATAATCACCCAGTTAAGCCGAGTTATTGTTTCTCATTGTCGGAGCTGTTGCTATCTTAGAACACAGAACAGATTTGATTTGTTTCTTGCTTGAATCTGATGACTCCGCCCCATTAATTACACGACTGACAAGTGAACTACTGTAAATAACACTGACCATCTAATTACATTGCAGTGTTCTGGTAGGAAACTTCAGCCCCTGGCATTCACGCGGATGTTACTTTGACATGAACCGCCCACCTAAACACTGTTGCAGATCATACGCTCTCCCATGGCAACAACATTCCCATATGGCAGGCGGATCCTCACCGGTTTCAAAATGCACCCTGCCACACAAGGAAAATATGCATGAGACAATTAGTTTGATGGATAATTAAGAAAAAGAACCAATGTTTTTAATAGTGGCATGACCAGATATAGTCAATAATTTTGTAAATGTCATTAACAATTAAATATGGTAGTACTATTTAAATATTGATAATATTTTTTTAGTTTTGTAACCATTAAAACTACTACAAAAAGCGTAGTGCATAAGTTAAAGGAAGAACAAGGAGGCAACTATATAGAACAGCAATGTATAGAGTGTGCTCTACAGAGCATCCCATTATCTCTCATTTTTAATATAGTCAACATGTTCAAATCCTGTATAGAACATTATTACATTGTCTACCCCACTCTATTTGCACGAAACGACAACAAAAGACAAGAAATAGCAATAACTATGCCAAACCTTTATGTGGTGCTCCAGTGCTACTCCTGAAATGCACAGAGAGGAGAGGGAATGGAGCGTTTGTATGAAGCTTGCTCAGCAGGTTATGGCATTAGTGTTTACAAAAGGTGACTCAGTGGTTATCTACACAGAAATGCAAGGGTGGGATTTTTAATTTTTTGTTTCTCTCTGTTTCTGTAACGGCACATTAAAGGATGTTTCCATGTGGACATCAGGTATAAAAAAAATGCTATTTTTACTTAACATTCTTTCCACATCGACAGTGTTTCAGCAATCTTCACACCAGAGGTGTCCAAAACGCGGCTCAGGGACCATTTCCAGATCGTGGATCGATTTTATGATTTTTTGCAGACTCTAATTTCATTCAAGAAGGTTGAAGATTTAGTTTACCCAGGACAGGTGGTTGATACAGACTTTTTTTCTAACCAGGGGAAAATTATTACTGAAAAATGTAGATGTTCTTACAATAGAAAATGTTGGATGAAAGTATTCATCAAAATACTTTTATCAAAGTATTTTGATGAATACGCTGATTTTCACTTTCTGTTTTATTTTATCGGTAGCAGAGTCACAGCCATCCCTGACTAAAAACACCAATGATCTCAAAAGAAGTGCTCACCCAAATTCAATTTATTTCAATCAAATCCCAAAGAATTTGAAAAAGGTTTGATTATTTCTGTTGTTTAATAAAAATGTTGTATGCTCAGTTTAATATATATGTATATATATGCTTGTGATTTAGTTTCATTTTCTTTTAGTTTCTTTAAAAATATTTTTATTGGCAACCTGGATACATTTGACTTGACTATACTATTTGTACTAAATCACTACATTTACTAAAAATATGAGTTTACTCTCCGTGTTTCCAGTACACAAACTTTGTTTGGTTGTTTGTAAAACCAGCCCTGATGACAGGGTGATGCAAGGCTTTTCGTTATGTCACTGAAGAATGACAAAACCATCAAGTTTCTCTGCTGTTTTGTCTGAGCACTTCACAACGATGAACTCTGCTGTAATTTTTGGATCCACAATCATGTAAAACTGTTGCCACACTCGAAATGAAAGACCACCTCAAAACGAATACATAAAACATGAACCATTCTGCACATAAAGAAAAAGAAACAGTGCCTGCTTGCATAGTGATAGTCCTCGACGTCCCGTTCCCTGGCTTATCAATAGTTGCCAAAGGGATTACGAGTGAAAGACGGGTTCTTAGCAGCACAAGTATTATCTGTCCCTGTTATCAACTGTCTACCTCTGGATGTCTTTGTGAGACGTCACTTTGTCTGTAAACAAATTTGTTTTGCTCTTAGCGTTCTGCTGGATTTGTTGTCTGGTAGCGCGTATTTAGCAGATGAAACGTGTTGTTGTGACATCCATGATGGAATACATATGTCGCCGCGGGCCGTCCTTCCTCCCCCTCCTGCCGTGGATACAGAAGCAACTGATTGTATATGGCTTTTCCAGAGTCAGTGGTTTGTGTCTGCATAGCTCCGTTTCTGCACACTTAATATTTTTAAAACTGGCATCTCATCTCTTCCTTGCGCTCCTTTCTTCCTCTTCTTCTGCTCTTCTTGACTGTAAACCAGAGCCTGTAAAGCAGATGTAATTGCTCAGACAGAGCCGGCATTTAGAGCAGCGCTGATGTAAATGCTGCTCCGTGGCAGCGGCTGGCTTAATGAACAGCAGGGCTCGCAGCCCTCTGGCAGCACTTAAACTTTAAAAACATCTATTACTGAATGTTGAGGGGGGGGAAAAACAAAGTGGCCAGTGCTGACCCCTTTCTCATCCCTTTTTCTTTATATATATCTCAGAAGATGGGTGTGAGGGGTTGGACGATGGAGCTTTTGCCAGAGCTTTTTCAATTTCAGTGTTTGTCCCATTATGTTGTGATACTGTTGTCTAAACCTCAATCTTCTGATTTACTGCATCCACTGTAATTATTGGCATACTGTGTAAAGCTGTGTCAAAAGATCTTAAAGTAAGTTCATATTTTATTGCAGTAGCATAATGCCAGAGAAACACGGCATTTAATTTGGGCACATTTTGTTTTGGGAGGGAAAAAAAATCAAATTGTGGCATAATTATATTTTACATCATTAGTACCATATTTACCAGCACCACTGCTTTAAATACTTTGTAGAATCCCTGATTATCAAAAGGAAAGCACTTAATATTATTCAATAACATTCTCTAGGTTGGACCACACAGAGAAAGGGAACTTTGACTTTTCCTCTTTGCACAATCTGTCTGAAACACTCAGAGTCCTGGCCTGTCTTCTCTTCAGTTCACCCCAAAGATTATCTGCAGGATTTATGTCTGAACTGGCAAAGCAAGATGGTTAATTTTGTGTCTTTTTTTGAATTCATGAATTCTGCTCAAACTGTTATTTAAAACGTTCTGGTATTTTTAGATTTTGTGGCACAAGTGAACTTTATTCATTGCATTCAGACAGGAAATGGCCAGTGAGATGTGACACATTCTTTTTGTTATTTTTCCTGATATCGGACGGTTTTCTTCACTACAACCCATCTTTGCTGCTTTCTTCACCTCTATGCTACACTGCCCATTGCTCTGGATGGTTCCTTTAGTACCTCCAGTTCTTGCAGTTTTGCTTTTGCACCAATCTGTTTTTCTCTTGCTAGACTGGTTCAGGACAAGGCATCAGTAACCCGATGAGTGTTTCTGAACATCTAGCTGGGTTCAAGCCAAATGGTAGTTCACATTCTTCCTGACAAGCTGAAAAAAGTACACAAAAAAAATAAATAAATAAATAGTGGCACTGAAATGCTGCTACTTGTTTTTAAAATGCATTTGCACAGATAAAAAGCAGAACACACAGATCCAGTGTTTATCTTGGGCTGGATGAAAAAGCAACCTATAAGTGCAGATGAAGTCAGAGTTGGCTTAATGCTAACCTCCGTCTCTTTTGCTCCGTCTGTGTCTCTGTGGGAATACGGATTTAAAAGGCCATTATACTCCATCACCTCCAGCACGCGCAGTGCCACTGCAGTCATCGCAATGTCAAGTGTCTTATTTCTGTATTACAGCAAGAGAGATAAATGTGTGTGTATAAGTGAGCGAGCAAACTTATGTCTACCGTTTGTGTGCGTCTGTGTGTGTATGTATGGAAATATATCGTACAAGGGGTTAGCAGTGAGTGTGAGTGGGCCTTGCTCTGTTCTGGACGTACTTATCTCTCCTGCTGCGTAATGGATCCTGCTGGATATTTGCATAGCGTATGTGGAGGTGATGTCATTTGGTCCTCTGAGCTGCATTTCAATGATAGTTGACTTTTGGGAAAATGGACACACTCTGGGAAATATGCATCACTTTATGCCTCTGTGCAAACTTTTATCTCCTACCATCAACTGGAATTGAACTGATCTTTAGCATTTTCCAAAAGTATATCATCATTTGTTCATAAAAATAAAAACTTGTTTCTTTTTCGTTCTGCTTAAAGATGCTTTGTGTTGGCCTATAAAATCCTGTGACAAAAAGCTGTGACATGACCAATGTGGAAAGGTTCAATGGAAAACTTTCCCACAACACTATAAATGCTAATTCTTATGAACTGGAGTTGAACAACAACAAAATAGAGTAGCTTTTGAAGACAGAGCAGAGGAGGGAAGTATCTGTTTATTACTTAAAAAGTTTAAAGTTTTAAAAAGCTGTTGTGCCTGCAGCATTTTATTTCAGTTAAATATGTCCATCAATGTGAGAAATGTGCTTACTTTCATTCATAATGCAAAATAAAGTTTAATTATTACATATCTACTATATTCATATATATATGAACATTATGAGGCCACAACAAAGAAGCAGATGTCAGTTTACAATAATCTGTCTGCATTTATGCATCTTTAAGTTGTTGTTTTTTTGCTACAAATTTTGTCCTCCTGCAGAATATTTTTATTTGATCTACTAGTTGTCACAGGTGCCACATTTCTAATAAACATATGCAGTGGATTTGAATTTCCAAGCTCACATTCTGACGGTGCTGCATCTGAAAAATAGGCAAAAAATACAACATATTTTCAGGTTTGGCTAGCCTTACTAGTTAATGTTAGGGATTTTTTTTTTTTTACTATAGTTGGTAAATGTAGACAACATATGAATGTGTTTGCTTCAGACTGCTTTCAGTTAGGAATAAATATAGAACTCTATAAATTTGGGTTTCTAGAACTAGAAAGCAGGAGGAGGATAAAAGTGGGACTGAGTCAGAATGATGAAAGATGCTCTCGTGTGGAGAGTGTCAAGAGCAGCAAAATGAATCACAAATAGGGTTTAGTAGTTTATGGATGACAGTAGTGTACAATACAGAACACCAAGCTTCGAATTCAGAATTAATATGTACATTGTACAGAATTAGGTTTATAGGGTGGTTGTTAAAGGTGTACACGCCTCTCCTAAAATTATGTTCTTATGAAGGTGAAGTAATGAGTCTAATGAATAACTATTTCCATGCTTAAAATGACACATATCCTTTGCGATTTAAAAAAATAAATCTGTAAAATAATGTAAACACTAAAGTATTAATATCCTGGTCACAATATTGAGCTCATCTTTATACTTAAGGTTTCTCCAAGCATTGTTTGATTCAAATTAAACACTCAGTCTTTAATAACACTACATACTTTATACAATGGCAAAGTGAAAATAATCATATGAAACAACAATCACAAAATGTTTTACTGGTAAGTGCAAACTTTTGTTAGCCCATTGTATATTCAATCCTCTTTGAAAAACCTGATACTTTTCATGCGTTAAACAAATGGACTATAGTAAGCAAACCAATTAAAACTTAGATAGAAAATGAAAAATTAATCTTCTATAGTTTAATTCCATTTGAATATGGAATTGCCAGTCTTTTACTCAGGTTAATGAGCCTTTATCTCTATCAAACATCAAGAAGGAAACGCTTGGTCTTTTATGTTAATTTATGCTGATTGTAAGATTGTCTCCTTCAGTGTTTTTAGACTCCACTGACACCGGCATTGTTCAAATGTCAGCAAGGTGGAGAAACTTTCACGAACATGTTAAATAGTTCAGCCAGCACAAAGGTCACATCCAATCACATTCACGCTGTTTACAACACTTCTCTCTCTTCTTTTTCACCGTCTCCCCTCAAGGGTGCTTAGCTTCCTCCCCGAGCTTCAGCAACCCTCCCTTCACTAATAGCCCTTGTCTTAAAGCCAAAGTTGGGTATTTTTCAGGTTAAATTTGGGGTGGCGTCGGTAGGCGGTGATATTAATCTCGCCTGTGACGTTCCAGTGGTGTTTATGAAGAATGCTCAACATTATTTGCATCCTCGCTTGTCGAGTGTTTTGTCAAAAGTAGGCAAGTTTTGCTTGCCTGGTAGATTTGTGTTCTCCCCGGGGAGCCGTGGCCCAGTAAGAGGCAGCAGTTGCTCGACATAATTAGATCGGGAAGGTCCTTGTAAACTCATTAATATCTCAACCGAGCTGAAATGGTTCACTCGACCGAGGATCTTTGCCTAAGCAAATGGAGAAATTTTCTGGACAAAAGAGGACCGGAACTAAACGTGGCAAGATGAATTGAGTTCAGGTGTTGGGGCTGTAGGTTGTATATGTTCAGTGCAGAACAGGCAATTTAACTGGTGAGGACTTTAAGGAAGCAAGAAATTCTGTAAATGTTTACATTTCTGCTGGATCCTGACAGTCAAGACAAGAATCCAAAGTCAGCCAGCAGTTTGTGTGAACTGTTCTCTCAATCATTGGATTTTACTCTTTTAATGTAAAACAAAATGGTCTTTATTTGACCAGTGAATGATGAATAAAATGGCATATATGGCCACTTAAAGCTACAAATGCATCAGCTAAGGTCCAGGAGCAAAGTTCAGCAATGCAGCAGTTTGCTGTAATTTAAGTGACTAAATTAATCTTTAGTTTTAAAAATATATCATGAAAAACTGCCTCTGAGGTGCTTTTTGCTGTTTTTGAAAAAATACTTTGTCTTCATTGTTGTACAGGTTTATCTTTACCTTTAGGTTTATGTGCACAGAGAAATGCTCTGTAACTTATATTTTGATGGGAAGTGATTCCAGCCATCATCTATCCATCATATATCTAACCATGCTTCCATCATTCTGTTGACTTTAAACTTATGAATCCAGTGTTGAATATCTGTTTTAGACACAAGGTTTAACAACCGTCTTCTTTATTTTTCCCCTGAACTCTAGGAAGATGCATTTGAAAACATTTATTACATTTAACTGCCACAAGTAGCTCTTTTGGACTAATCTGCACACTGAAAGGTGACAACGGGCTCTGAGCAGTGGCATGCGATGAGCCAAGTGTCAGAAAATATCTGTGCAAACTGTGGTAGCGTTTGGGTAATGAAAGCAGAGATTACCTTGATACAGGTGCGGTTAGCCTTAAGAATTGCTTGTATGTGCAGATATATGTGGAGCTGTAAACAAAGAGCAAAATTTGTCTAAAGACACAACATTGCACAAACAGCTGCAAACCTCCTCCTTTCTTTATGTAGGGGTTTTATCTGAAATGCTGCCTCCTCACAATGACTGTGCTTGCAGTGTTTGACTGAATTGGTCTTCAATAAAAGTCGAACAAGGTGCCAGGTGTCCTAGAATGCATTTGTTGTATGAAGTTAGGTCCCACATGTGCACTGAGTATGAGCATTTTCTGCCCTCTTCATTTTCTGACCTCTTCAATGAGTGGACGTCACCAGGCAGATTAAATTTATTTAATGCACTGGGAGCTGGTGGACTCCCTATCTCACGCTTGATAATCAACCAGCTTTTTCCACCAGCTTTTTTCTCACTCACTTTTTAAAATTAATACCCATTGTTTTTGCTAAGCCGAGGATGTTCCAGAGGCAGCCTCATGGCGTTGTCTCTCTCTCTCTTTGTATGTGCGTGTGTGTGTGTGTGTGTGTGTGTGAGAGTGGACTGGGCATTAGAGTCATGAAGAGAGGGTTTCAGTGGATTACCACGGCCCCAAAGTGCTGTGCCCTTTCATTAACCTTGCCTCTTAGTCGTCTCATTTAATGCAAAACAAATTTCTAATCTGCGCTCTGCTAAACAGTTCTGCAACTCGTTCTGCTGCTGGGAGCGCTTCTGTGTGTCTGTTACTGTTACTCTTATTGCCTTAGGTTCCCCTCTGCCAAGCCCCCTAATTACTCCCCGAAACAGGCGGCCAGGCTCCTCATATGTGCTATCATCATTTTAAATTTATTTTGATTGATTTGTGTCAGCTTTAACTATGCTTTGGGCCGGGGTCGATAAATAAAGATCAATACTTTAATGTTTTCCTCTGAACCTTTATTAAAAAATAGATTGGCTATAAAGAGGGCTGAATTACAAGGAGGAGTGCCTACTTCCAATGAATGTCAACTGGAATCTAATTGAACAACATTGAGCGGGTGGAGATTAGTCCGGGGAACGTGAGCTGTAGGAGGCCCAGGGTGTTACAGATGGAGAAGGGGCCTGGAATCAGGAGCTGATGCTGGGAAGTGAAAGGACAAAACTTTGTTTGGCAGGGAACCAACATTTAAAATCAATGTCAGGCCTCGCCAGTACACCATTTAGAGAATATGCCTTTGCATGTTTTTCTGTTACAGTTATCTAATTATAAAGCTTCAACTTCTTCCTTTTTAAAGTGCTCTCGGCTAACACCAAGATGGTTTGTCGGGTTTCGTTGTTCTCCTGATGCATCCAGGGGTTTTTCCAGGTACTGGTGCTGCTCTTACAAAACAATGTTAACTTTGTCTGTCCTGTGTGTTTCTGTGTTCATGCACCACAAGATTGACCAGGTAGAAATGAAAGCAGGCAGATCACAAGAGAAACTGCTCATGAAAGAGCAAACATGATGTTCTTTGAATGACGGGAATTCAAGACTAAATTAAAATGGAATAGAATAAGGATTCTGTTATCTATCAATTTGTCTAAAATTTTTATTGATTCTCCGTCCATTCATCTAATTCTACATTCCATACAGTCAGATTTGTGCAGATTCAACCATAAAATAAATAAAACTTGCATTATTAATAAGCATTTGGGCATAATAAACCCAATCATCACCTTCTACTTTCCTTTTAACAGTTAGCGTGATTGCAAACTTTTAAATATGAGCCAACCAAACTCAATGCTGGCATTATTTTTAAACCTTCCTTCCCAAACCTCTGGGGGTCTCAAAGTTCACTTAACAGTTAGCAGGAAAATATGTCCACCATGTAATCCAATTTAATCAGTTCTACCTAGTATAGGATACAAATGTTGAATTGGCACCAACCCAACGTACAAATCTAAACTTCTAATTCCTTCATAGAGGATTTTAAGTCTGAATGCAGGACAGGGAAGCGTTGTGAGGAGGAATTGGATTAAAATGGCATTGTTATTTGTGTCACTGTAATTGTGAGGGGAAAAAAGGAGAGAACACTCTATCCTGCGGTGCATCAAATGTCTCTCCAATTCAAAGTGTGATTAACCTTTTGTACAGGGCACAGATTATGGCCTAAATGTGATCTGCTTACAGATGCACTTCTGGGTGCAGCTGAGATCACTACACAGTTGGCATGACTACAGTTATCCCTTTGCCAATATTAGAAAAATAGTAACCGACTATGCTTTTTGCATAATGAAATGCGTTTCATTCTTGTACTTTCAAAGATATTTTTTATTGGGTATTGACTGAGTTCCTATCGGATATTTGAAAAGAACCATCATCAAGATCGAAGGATCAACGAAGACTTCGGCTTACGAAAGGATTCTAACTTGTTTAAAAGTTTGTACCATAGCAGATTTCGTTAATAAAAAAAATCATATCTATGCATGTTTTAATAGTCGGAATCGAATGGACTTGATTTGATATTTTTACTTGTTTCTCAGAAAAGGGTCAGTTTCTGCTATGAATCCAAAATACCTGAACTGAACTTGTTTTATTTGATTTAAAAAAAAAAAAAAAACGTATTGGTATAATTTTTAACTTTCTGTCTTTTTGAGAAAATTATTGTCACAGGAAACTGTTTAAGAACATGTTGTCAGTTCTATCAACCGGAGGATTTATCTTTTTTTTTATCACAATGTATTTATTTATTCACTTATCTATGTACGCAGACACATGAATGAGTTTACAAAAAGCATGCTGTCATACATTTGCAGTAATTTGGAACCTTTCAAGATGGATTCCCTGCTGAGAAGAAATTTTCTGTCACTGACAGCGCCTCACCTGTAACACAATAAAAACATTCAAATCTTGGGAATAACATATTTAAAGTGCTTAAGGAAAGGTCAGACATTTTAAAGTTTATCCGGTGTTTTCTTCATTTTTGTTATTATTATTTTTTTTCCTAAAAGCAGTCGGCAGCATGAAAAATCTGATATTTGACAAACAAAAGAGAAATGTGACAACATTAAAGTGATTGAATAACAAACTGTTAAACAGATGGAAGCAGTGTTGTAGTTGTAGTTGAACACATTAGAATATTGGTCAAATTAAATGCAATTATGTTGTTTAAATAAACAAGTGGAACATATGTAGCACAGATTCATTTAGTTTTAGGCTTCTGTAATTGTGGCCATTGGGGGGGAAAAATGTTCCTCATAAAATAAGAACATATAACAAATAATAAATAATACAGAAACATTATTCCATGTCATAGGCTTCTATTAAAGCAACCTCGGTTTCCTTAACACCTCTGCAGGGCCACAGGCTGATCACCTCCATGGCGCGCTTCATTGATGCAGCAATTCATGCGAAAGAAGCGCCAATTAAATATCGAGAGCATTCACTCTGCAGTGCATGAGCATACATTTAAGAATACGTTTCTTTGTTAAAAATATGTTATTGTTCTTATTTAATAGTCATTTATAACATTCATGTTGCAAGAAACATTTAGGGCTTTTATCAGCCATAAGTCATAATCATCAAAATAAAAACTTGAAAATATCACTCTTTGTAATAAATGTTTGAGTTTCACTTTTTCATTATTTATTTTTTAATATATAAAAGTAATAGTTTTAACCAGTTGGCTCCAAAACTTGTTTTGTCTCAGGCTGGAGGACATCGACATGCTGCGTGTGTCTCCATGGTGCTGCTGGTTCCTGATCTGGTTCTAATCAGGTATGTGACTTTCTTTTTTTTTTTTTGCTTAAGTTTTCTCCCATGTTTGACTTGTCAGTTACCGAAATACAGGAAACACATTCAGAGTGCAAACTTTTACATATGGATATTTGCAGCAGATGTGCATACAGAAGCATAATAGACTCAGTGGACAGAGACAGTTATGTGGTTCCAACTGGTGAAAGTGTCAGAGGGCATGTGTGGTCAGCCATAGTGCATTTTGTTGTAATGGTGTCCCAGTTGTTTCGTCAGAAATCGATGGGAACCACGCTTGGCGAGCATGGGGAGGTCAAGGCTTCGTCTGCTTAAATATTTCATTCTAGGAGCACGTCAGGAGCTTTTAAAGATCACCGCACTGCCCTCTTTTCTTCTGCCATGCGTGTGCTGTGCAGACACAAAACCACACGTTCATCTTTTTTAGGGGTTACAGTAAAAGCATCGCTTCATAAGTTTGTGAATGCAACACACACACACATGCAGACACATGGGCACGTTTTCATGCATGGACAGCACTGCATGTCCATCCAGGCTCAGGTCAGAACTGGGTTAAAATCAATTCATATCAATTATTAAGAGCCTGGGTATCCAAGTAGTCTCAGCCAGTGTGTTTCCCCTTCTGCTGACCTCTGAAAACCTGAGCATCAAATGGGGGAGACTTTTTTTTTTTTTTTTGTAATTTACAAGGCTGTCAAGTAACTAACTTATTTTTGTTCTTTATTTCAAAGTACTGTAAAAGTCACCTGAGCTCAGAACATTTATAAATATGGCAAAGTCCTTTGAGCAAACACTGTGGCGAGAATTACTGAAGTCACAGTCATCTTCGAGAAACCAATTTGTGAAAGTTGAAAGCTTTGTCATGTGGTGCATTACTCCTCTAGAAGTATCCACTGGATACAGCAACAATACTTTAAGCATTTAAGCAATATTCATTCTGTACTAAGGGTCCCACAGTGTGCTGAGACAATATTTGCTACATCATTACACCACTTGCAGCCTGAACTTTGGATGCAAGGCAGGATGGATCCCTGCTTTCATATAGTTTACTCTAAATTCTGATCCTACCATATGAATGTCGCAGTTGTTATGTGATTAGCGAACAACCGTCCTGTCAAACCAATCTTCCCATTCTTCTTTGACCTCTGACATCAACAAGACTTTTTACTGTCACACAACTGTACCTCATTGATACATTTTCTCTTTTTCAGACCTTTTTCAGTCCACCAGAGAGATGGTTGTGCTTGAAAATCCCAGCAGATCAACAGTTTCTGAAAAACTCAGATATCAGCTCCTAACAACCAATGCAAAATCAAAATCACTAAAATCCTCCATCTTCTCATGCTGATGTTTTAAACATCTTCAGCACATTTACGTGGCCTGAGTTTCTGTCATGTGATTCGCTGACTTGAATTTGTGTTGCTGTATTTAGAAAGACATTTTGGCTCTTTGACTTTAAGTAGGTTGGCAAATACAATAAAAGACATAAGAGCATGTTTGAAAGGTAACGAATGACTGGAGATTTAGAAAAGGTCTCTTGGGTTAGACCTGTATATGAAACTGAC
Source organism: Poecilia formosa (assembly GCF_000485575.1). Taxonomy (NCBI): domain Eukaryota; kingdom Metazoa; phylum Chordata; class Actinopteri; order Cyprinodontiformes; family Poeciliidae; genus Poecilia; species Poecilia formosa. The sequence continues at coordinate 760,409 of NW_006799981.1, read as the reverse complement.
CACCTTGGACTTTGCCATGTCACATCCTGTATAAGTGAATATTGATTAAGCCACTTTTTCTCTTTATTTACAATGGAAAAACTACAACGGAGGTGTTTAGTGTCTTGGCATATTCAAACCAAAATAGATATGTTCTTATTTATTTGATCTACACTTTTTTTCAGAATTTAATAAAGCATCTTTTAGTATGCTTCATCAACTGCAGTTCGACATGTTATCTGAAGTGCATCATGACTGGAGCATGAAGTTCAGCAACAATCACCAGACATGTCCTTACCTCCAGCAGAGGACATGTCAGGGTGGGGCCACAGTGACCCAGATGGGCCCATCTCAAATCAATGTTTGCTACTCCTAAGCGTGCACAAGAGGACAGACAGACAGACGCACTAACATACTCAGATACGATGGCTATGCCTTGGTCGATGGGCCCCTGGGCTGGTCTGAAAAGGCGTCACATCTGAGGAGCATGTCGTTCCAGCCTGATGAGCAATCTGCCTCATCAAAAGACCTTTATCCCAATCAATAAGGCTTTCGGCAAGGGAGCTCCTCGCCGCCCGTCCGCAGTTCCCACCTCTGGGTCTCTGTCTGCGCAGCTCAGCAGGGGACATATTGGTGTATGTGTACACTGTGCATGTCAGATGGGAGGTTTTCTTTCGAGCCTGTACACTAATAAGCCCGGATGCTATTTTTTTTCAGACTTGATGTTTGTGCATATGTATGTCACAGGTGCCACTTTGAGTTCAAGTCTGCATGAGTCTGACAGCCGGAGTGTTTCTTGTGTGTTTGCCGTGGAAGTCCATATTGAATCAGAAGCATGTCATTGTTTTTGTGTGTTTTTTGCTGACAGATGCAAGAATGGGAAATAATAATAATAAATTTAAAAAAAAACATCATACACCAGAGGTGTACCAGCTCTGGTGAGCTCAGGCTTCTTCTTACAATTCTCTAAACTCTTACTGTTTTTTTTGTTGTTGTTTTTTTTCTATATATTTTTTGTTTTGCTCTTTGTTCTTCATCTACAACATGTCTTCAATTAACCATGGCGACATATTTCGTTAAATAAATACACTAATGATCTCTGTGATATCGGCATATTGATGTTAAGGAGTGGTGTTTGCCATGTTTTCACTTTAATAGAGGAATTTGTGATTTAAGACTCAGAGGAAGTCATAGCGGTCACCTCATCTTGGTGGAAAGCTGACAAGGCTTGTTCGGTCCAAATATGGAGTTTGTGCTAATAAAGTGTTTCCACTCTAAGGTAAAGGCTAAAAGTCTGCATATGTTAAGCTTCCATTTGTGGTTAAAAAATCGAATTATTAAATATTTGGGGGGGTTTTTTTCAACTCATCATTTGTAACAACAAATAGTTTTCTTCTTGTCTAGAAGAGAATCTTTTCATTCTCCTCAGTCTGGTATACTTCAAACCCCAAATGCCCAGCAAAACCTCCAAAGCTGTTTGCGTCATTTCCTGAATGGTACCTCTATGCAACAGGACTATTTGGAATCCTTTACAACCTCTCAGCAATCGATGGCATTCATAAAAGATGCAAACGTGGAAAAGCTAGCAGAGTTTTTAACTTTATTTCAAATGAATCAGATTTAGATCCCCTCATATTGTCTCACTGCTGCAACAGGAGCACTTTGACCAACTCTGCAGCTGCTTGACCAGCCTGACAAAACACTTGGCTTTAATCCCTGAAATTGTTGAGGCTTCTAAATCTGTTGTGAATTTTGAAAACATCAAATTGGTGGTAAAAGTTGTACTAACAAGCCTCTGAAGTGACACAAAATTCAAGTTGATAATGAACTGTTTTCACATTTTGACTTGTTAATATTGTATTAAACTATTGCTCCCACTGTTAATATAAAAATAGTTTACGTTTGTACTATTTATGGTTTGAGAACATGAATAATTTCTCTTGAAGAAACTGCCACAGTCTGAGTGTATTTAGCCTGATAGACATTACAGGAGAGCTAAGCTTTCATCTCTTATCTTGCTCATCCCACAGCTCCCACAGGGCGCTGGCTAATTAGCCTAATAAAAACACTAGCCATTTTCCTAAGGTAAATTGAATTGACTTGTCAATGGTGTACATCAATACACATAAGGAGCTTTACTTTGTGGGAAGAGTGTTAAAGCTGGCTGGCTGTGAGCACAAAGTGAGTCAAAGGAAAGAACAGAGTTTTGGGACAAAATATCTGCCCCTTAAACAAATATTAATATCAGAGTAATGACAAATTTGCTGTTTTTAAAGTATGAAATATTGACCACATCATTTATATAAAATTCATTAGTCATAGCCTTGCCTAGATTAACTAATAAAATCAAGTTGCCAGACTTAAAGAGAAGTCTGGCAACATGAAGAAAGCTAAAAAATATCAAAAGCCACCCCATCTGAAGACATTAAGCAATGCCTAAGTTGTTTTTTAGATTATGCAGAAAATATTGGTCGCAGAATTACAGAGGAGAATAAACGCCATTACTGATGAGTTGATTTTGTGGGGCATCTAAGGTTAGCAGTGTCCACCAAGGTGGTGTTTGTGTACTGGTAAATACCCTTTCAAATAAAAAATAAAACATGTTTTAAAAGCTTTAATCCAACTTAAACTAAAGAGTACGCCTTAGGCCGAAAGTGATACAGAAAGTTTTCACTAATTCCAAAACTGAAAGGTCTTCTTATGAAAGTAGATTATAAAATGTTATTCAAATTAATTTCCCCTTAACTAAATCAAACTACGAGGCAATGGAAAATTGTAGATTGTGTTTACTCAGGTAATATTTGTCATAAAACATGTGACCTGCAAACAGGCAAGCACTTTTTCCACATCTGAATTTGGAAAAAAGAAAAAAAAAATTTTTGCCAGCCTCAGAGGAAGATGCGACCTCTGTTGTTACAGAGGAATGGCAAAATGCTGCGTGGCCGTTTTGATGTTTGCATTTGGCTGAGTGATCTCTATGAAACGGTCTCTTCTCTTTTATGGCAGCCTCCCTGCCTCACCCTGTTAATGTTAATGGTGCCAGCTGATGTTTTAATAAATTAAGCTTGATTATGAAGATTGTCGCCCTTTTGATTCTAATGGGGTCTTAAACAAGCTCTGCCGTGATGGCATAATCATAAAACGAAATCATGGAACGTGCATGTGCGGGATGTTGGCGCACCACTGCTTCCGACTATCTGTTAGGATGTGGACTGGAGAGAGCGTGGAAGGACACACAGATACTGTGTCTTGAGTGGAAGAGTGTCAGTCTCACAGTTTGTGTGTGTTTGTAGGTGTGTGTGGGCAGAGGGGGGTTCAGACTGTTCTTCTCCCTCAGCCATTAAGCTCCTTCCTCTGGGCTCTCCCTGTGGTGGTTGTAATGACTTGCAATCAGCTCTGAGTGTGTCTTCATTGAATTGCCGTATCTTTCCAGCCTCACTAAGAACAGCGGGTTATTACTGATCTAGGGAGTCTCTTGACACCGACCCTACTAAGTAGTTAGTTCGGTTATTAAGTGTACTTAATTTATTGTCCTCTATTATTTCTGTTAGTGTGCTGCTTTAGAGAAAGAAATTGAGATATGACAAGGGAATGCAATCTTCTTTGTGGGAAATCATAATACATTAAACTTTTGAGGACAAAGGATTGTTTTAAAAAATAGATGAAGGTATAGATAATTAAAATACAGGATTTCAGCCTTCACTTTTCTGGTGTGTTTTTTGAGAAATCAGAAAATGGTATTTTAGACACCAAATGATTAAACAATTAATAATATATGTAGAAATATGCACAGGAATTTAGTAAAGACTTGAGTTGCATGAGAAAAGAAACATAAACATGAAATAAGTCTTTTTGAAGTAAAATAAAATGATATATAATATTTAAAATTTAAATTAAAATTTTAAGGTCGGAAAAAGTATTGAAGCAATAATAAAACCAAACACTATTTTTTTAAGCATAAAATCAAATTGTAAATATATGTTTGCATATTTAGAGTGTAAAATGTATATATAGTGCAACAATATCTAGATATAAAACAGATTAATATTAGAATGTTTTTGGTAAGCCACTCGCTGAGTGACAATGTATATATTTCAGTATTGAAAGTGTAATGCAGATACTGCAACATGGATTTTAGGTATGATATGAATTTATCAAAAAAAAAAGTGCATGTGTCCACTTATTAAGGAATTTATTTTCTCACTGATGGCAACATTTTACCTAAATCTGATTTTAAAAAGCAGCTTTAATAAATGTTTTCAGCTGCCTTCAGCTCAGGGTGATTGGCAGTCCTTTGGTCCGTCTCCGTTAACCTCTCGACCTCTTTTTCCTCTGTGGTTTACGACTATACCAGAGGATTTTCAAGCAATTTGTCAACAATACATTAAAGATTCATACCAAGGGCAACAGCACATGTGTTGCTCCGAGGAAAAAGTAGAACTTGCTTGCAGTGAAATGCTGTCCCTCTAAATATAAAGTGTCAAAATTGGTGCCAAATTATTTTACTTTGTGTGTTACATATGTTTTGTTGTTTAAATGCAGGATCCCCCTCTATTACAGCCTAAACAGACATTTACCAGAAATTAATGAGATCTACTTAGAAGGAATTGTAGGTCCCAATTTAATGCGACATGGGGAGCAAGAAGTCTGATTAAGTTATAATTATCTTTATTATTTTATTCCTATGGAGCCCAGCTTCTGAGGCTCAGACAAAATTATAAAGTGTGCTTCACACTAATAAAAACAAAAACTTTAATATTTATTTACGGTCCTATTTCGGTGAATATGCTGCAGACTTTGGCCATAAACTGCTTTGTTTCACTTGTGAAGTTTGCTTTATGAAACCTGTCTGTATCTTTGTTCCTGAGATCTTTCACTCATAAACTGATGGAGTAATACCAACGTTAGCCACTTGCATTTTGAGCAGTGCAGCGGTTATTTGCAAATGATACAGACGTAAAAATGGAAAATAATACGGAACCCCACTGATGTGTTGTTTTCATGTTCATTAAAACTTGTGTTAAGAATGAAGCTAATTTATACATTTGTTGTTGTTTTGTTTTTTTTTACTTTCAGTTAATTTAAAATCTGTATTTATCCTCCTAATGATCCTTATGCAAGATCAAAATGCATATGAAAGAGGTTCAGGAGGAAACCACACATTCTTCTCTCTATAGAGACCAAAATGCATATCTACGCCCTCCATTTGTTTTGTTTTTTTTTTGTTTTTTTTTTCTACCTCACGGTTTCTTGCAATTGCCTGAAAAAACTCAAAAAAACGAGATATATCATGATTACATGCCCAAACCACCACTTTGACTTCTTTCAGCTCCTGGCAGTCTGACAGAAGTGAGGCGGCTGGGCCCTCCGGCCGAGGAATGAGGCAGACAAAGGAGGCAACAAACCAGTTACAAGACAAACTCCTGCCTCCTGTGTGACCGTCGCTCATCCATATGAGGAAGTGCTCTCCATTTGTGTGGAGAAGCATTTGGGTTGGGAGCCATGCAAACCAGGTGGCAGGTGACGGTAGAGACCTGGGCATGATAAATTGGTGACGTTGTGTTTTGGTTGACCTTTCTGTTTCTTTGGTGGTGTTAGTGGACCGGGATGCTTTATCACAATTTAAGTAACCAAGATTTTTTTTTTTTTCTACAAGTTTTAAAGAAGGACATTTCTCTGGCTAGAATTATATAAAATAGTTATTTGTCTTTTTTTTTTTTTTGTAACATTTTTCCTTTTTTACATACATTAAAATAAAAGATCAGGTTCCCACCCGTCCGCACAAAATCAGCATATCACAAAATAGCAGCTACTCAGTCAAGGCAACATGAGATAAATAACCTTTGGTGAGTATTTTGATTAGATTAATAGATATTAAGGTGTCAAAAGAAGCTGAGTCAAAAATTGCTAGAACATGTCTCCAGCAGTTGCCTCTTGGTAATTTAATGTGACTTTACATGGAAAACATGGTGTAGAGGCAGACGGTTTCATCTGCATCCTGTCTGCGTTTTCAGGCTGTGTTTCCTCCTCTCTCCATCAGTCAGTGCATGTGTCCCGATGAGTCTCTTTATAGAAGCGTTTGAACGTCTGGATGTGTATTTCTGCCACCTCCCTCCCTCCCTCTCCACTCCTCCCTCTCTTCCCGACTCCCTTTCCATCTCTCTCTGATATACATAGCAATGACCCCTGTCTCAGTCACGCTGGCACCATGCTGTGAATACCATCTAAGCAGAAAAACAAGTGGAGATTGTTATGCAAATGGCTATGTGGTGGGCCATGTGCGGGAGAGGAAAAAAATGGCTATGTTTGTGTCCTTATATGTGTGCTGGGGGAGGTGGCGGGGGGAGAGCAATGAAGATACAGAAACAGGGGGAGAAAAAAAAAAGGAAAAGAGAGGAGGAAAAGAAAAACATCAAAAGACAAGACAAACAGGCAGAAGGCAGGACTTATTAGAGATGCGGTAAACAGACAGGATGGCACGATAAGATGATCTTTTGAGCATATTTAAAGAAATAAAATCTGCCATGGTCAGGTGCTCCGTACCTGCAGGATGTGTTTACCATGTGAGCTACAGTCACTGATCAGCCAAAGGAAACCGACTGTCTGCATGCTAATAAGACAGAGGAGGGGATATTTGTGCATCATATAACCGATGTATGTCGTTTATATGATGTCTTCTTGGAAACACGGACTTTCTTTTCCTTTTACTGTTGACATCTAATTTACACCCAGGCATCTCAGCATACACACTCAACTACATGCCCAGCATAAAGAGACTGTAGGTAATGCATGGGGATGGCAGGTCAGTTTGCTGTTTAATTGTTGTCGCTCTTCACGCTGGTGTTGCTTCACTAAGCAAAATGAAATGGCTTTACAAACAAATACATATTTATATTTTGCATAGTAAAACAAGAAGATGAAAACATCCACACCCAAAGTTTTAACCCCTTATACGATATGGTAATAGATAAATAAGAGAAATTTTTAGATGAACAAATCTTTCATCTATTTCTGAAAATAATAAACTTTGTAACATCTGCAGCAATGGAAGTACTTGGTTTAGGATTAGAATGTTTATGTCATGAATGCATCAATTAACCCAATTAAAACTCACACACACGCACACACACAGACGAAACACATCTATCTCTGAAATAACTTGAAAGTTTAATAGTATCCCTTGTTCAGACTTTGATTTTGACTATTGATTGACACAGTTGTATATAACATATAATTAAAGAAATAAAAATGTCATGGAAACTGTATTAATTTGAAAGGTTAGTTAGGTTAGTGGTCAAGAACAAAAACATTTTTTTTCCTTCTTACAGCAATGCATATCCCAAAAGATCTCAAAAGTTAAAAATAATGCCGTCAATAAACCTTTACATTGTGGTAATTTTTAGAATAAATTGTTGTTTTTTATATTATTGTCTGTTTATTGACAATGGAGAGCTGGTCTGTTCCCAATAACATTTCAAATGGCTTTAAGTTGCAGAACCGTTACCTCAGAAATGAACTTCTTTAAGCTGGGAAAAGGCATAATAAAAACACAATACCTAAAAAAAGATACCGCACAAATAAAAATAAATTCCCTTTGCTCATAGTCAGCAATTTACTAGTTTGTGGGACTTGTGTTCTTATTTCTAAATTGGCATTCATGTTTTGTCAGCATTTCTTCAATGTATTATTTATAAATGATACATTTATACTTCATGCTTGCTTTTTGCTGCATACAGGGAGTTTGTGGACTGTTAGCCAGTTCTTCGGTTCACTCTGCCATTTGTTGACCGGGTCCAGTTTGGTTTCTTCTGGTAGTTATAAACTCATCAGCATTTCAGCACCTCACTTTTGCTCATTTCCATTTGCCAGCGTACTTCCTTTTTACGTTTATTGAAGTCTGTAGCATTGCACTTTTCCAAGATCCTGATCAGACAAATTTCCCCCACACTTTCACAGTTTTTACCTCACACATATTAACAAACTTTCTGACTTGGTTTCTCTTTCTCCGTCTCTTTTTACTCTGCCACTAGCAGACATGCTTGATCGTTATCCAGCAACGGCATCAATTATTAGGTCTGGTTTATGAAACACCAGTGCAATTTGCTACCAAACACTCCAGATGTATCGCTGTTCATAGTGGACACTTACCCAGCTCTGTGTTTTTTTTGTTGTTGTTTTTTTCTTTTGTTTTGAGGGGTTGCTATGTCTTGACTGAAACTTGCATCAGTTTACATCAGCGACAGACACAGCAGCAGACTGGACCTCCCCAAGCCCTGCACATACCTCACCTCCACAGCTGTGAAAGCTGGATCAATGTACACATTGTCACCCATCATGAAGGCTTTTAACAATTCTTGAAACTAAATCGGAGAACTTATTTGGAACTCATTGTTTCACAGCGTAGACGTTAAGGCTGCTCTGTGAAATGCTTAGCCTGAGATGAGCCAACAGTGGCACAAATATCAGTTACAATAAGTAATATGAGTGGTAATTTGCAATAATAACATGATAGCCTCGTGTTTTGTTTCCTATAAATACTTCAAAATGTGCCCTCTATGCAGAGCATTTTTACGAAAACAATTTCAACCCCAAAAATTCAGATATACTGGCATGTACATTTTAATTACTTTTCATTCTCTACACCTCCAGACAGTATGTAAAATAAGCTATCATGAGTGATATGACAAAATATACAACTTTCCTGATAGCAACCTGAATACCTCTCCATTTTCTGAGAAATGTGGCTGGTGTTAGTTTGAACCTCTACTTCCTGTTTAGTACATCTATGCGCAACATTGACATCCAAGAAAATTACCATTTATGTAGCCTGACTGATTTGATCCAGACCAGTAGCAGGTCTAATTTGAATTTTCTTTTTTGCAACATTGTAAAAGTTCTCAAATTTGCATTACAATTGTATGGAAACATATTGTATGACATTTTGTCTTTTAGTGGATAAGAAAAAGATTGAGCATCACACCCAAGTTGAGATGTGTAATTCTTTTCGACCATCCATTCACTTTTCTATCTCTATTTCAAAAGTCAATCTAAAAACTTTCAAATCTTGAAAAAATTGGGATCTAGACCTGAGAAATGCAACTGCAGACTGAGTTGTGGAAATGAAATAAAACTGGACAGACTGAAAGGTTATTGGGCTGTGTTTCAGTACAAACTCTGTGAAAACCAAATAAAACTCTGATTCTCAGAAAATGAATCATTTTATGAGTTTGACTGTGATCATAAGTTATTAGTGACATTAACCAGCCTTGTGCAACACTTATTGTTGTAAAGAGCTCAAGTACAATTAAATAAAACTGTATCCACCGCATGTCAGAATCATATAATTCCATTTTGCATTTTTATTAGCAATTTTAAAAGTCATGGTCAATAACAAAGAAAACAAAAAATAGTGAAATTGTGAATTTTCAACCAAACAATGAAATGCACATTGTGCCTCGTGTGGGTCTTAGGGGGAAATAGTGCTACTCCAGTTTCAACCTTTTTTGAATTTTCATCATAATTATGTCAATATTCTCCCAAACGCAAACACTTCCAGTCCTCACGGAAAGTAATACGTTGAAAGACCATTAAAAATCCCCCCCCTCATTCTCACTCCTTTCATTGACACACATCCCATGCACATACACACAGCAGTCGCCCCCATCTTGTCCCCACCCTCCACTCAATAAAACTTTTGGCATGCCTGAGGTGTTGTAATTGGCAGCCAGCTTGCCATACCGATAGACTCCTCTCAGTCCTACGGGTCAAGAGTAATTTACTGAGCTGCTAAACGCCACCAGTTTTTTTTTTTTTTCCTCTCTTTCTACCCAGTCCAATCCCTCCTCCCCTGTCTCCCCCAGCATCCATATTGGAATTCCCATCCAGGCTGTATTACAAGCTGAGATGATGGCTTAATCCCTTGTTAATTAGGGACAACATCTCCAGCAGCTGAGGCTAAAGCGAGGAGCATCGAAGGCTCCTGAGATGCGAGGGGTCTGGCCGAGCTTGTGGCCTAGTCGGAGAGTCTGGCTCATTCTCAAAGAGCTGGCTGTGGATGCCGGGGGAGAGATGAGGGCTTGGATCTCTCACTGGATGAGGATTAAAAGGGCCTGCTGCCTAATCCCCCACTGATGGCCCTTCTCGGCTAATGGAACTTGGACAACTGGGCAACCGGATGCTGCTGTTGGCTCAGCTCTCACCTAAACCACTTCCTCTTCAGCTGGGTCAGGGTGTCACTGTGGCTGTGCTACTTGCTCATCAGAGAATTTGTTTCTGTTGGCCTCAATTGTTAATTTAGATCATACAAACTAGACAAAATGTCTTATTTCTTAGGGTATGTCGACCGATTTACAGTGAGTTCTTCCTGGTCACAATGTGTTAATGGATATTTATATGATTATCCTCTTTTCTTGACATCTATTGCTCAAACAAGTACATTTCAAAGAATGCGAGCACCATCAAAAAATGTAGTTTCCTTATCAATTCAATTTTAAAAGTGAGACTCGTATGTCTGAGATTCTTTACACACAGAGTGAATTTTGGGTACTAGAGCTGAAGAAATGCCCCCAGGTCAGGCCGTACCCTTAAATGGGAAATTGTTAGTCCGCCCTCACAAATTTTAAGGGAAGACAAACAATCCAAAACTCTAAAGGACAGCAGGAAGCAGTGATTGAACTGCAGCGCATAACCCAACACTCAAGGTCAAATCCGAAGGATCTGGTGTAGCCCTGCAGCGTCGAATAGCCACACGCCCAGGCAATGCTACTACTGAAACATCAACAGTCTGGCTCACTGTCACCAAACAATGGAGCGCGTGGGCCCAACACACACACCTGGCCACACACCCAGAAAACTGACACTTGGCCACCACCCTGACAGCTTCCCTTTTATGGAAGCTTTGGCCCTAAGGAGGGTGCGACCTGTTACATTTAACATAAATTGTATCAGTGCAGCATGGCATTGTCTTTACAGAGGTTAAAACCAAGGTTTGCCCTTCATCTCATATGCAGTGTTCGGTCTGGTGTTCCTCAGAGAATACTCTTGACAATATCCCATAGTTTCTTAAAGGGGTTTGAAGCAGATGAGTTTGCTGGCCAGTCATTAGTCGGGTATTGGTATGTCTGACTGTGCACGCATGTGGCACATCCTACCAGCATCTCCATGAAGTTTGAAGTGCTCTGAAATTGCTTAGGTAGATGGTTGCACTGACTTCGGACTTGATGAAACACAGTGGACCAACACAACACCAGACGATAACTTGACACTTGCCTGTGGAAGCTTTTCACCGGCCAAGTTTGTGTAGATTGTGTCATGATAATAAGAAAAGATTGATGTAAAATATCCTTTATTTTTTATGTAATTTTAACATCCTTGAAGATCAATAAATAGACAATATTCACATTTATAAAAATACCCCTGTGTAAAAAGTGTGAATAATGGCCTTAGTTCATGAGTATAGCTAATCCATTTATATTCTTTTGTGGGAAAGAATATAAATGTGCAAAAAAAAATGTACCAGGAGAGCTAAAAAAGGACCGAAAAGTGCATTTTCTTAGGTTTGCTTTTTTGGTGGCCACAAAAGCTCATTTTTTATGTCCCTGGTTAAACGTACTGTTAGCACAACACATCATAAATACAGCTAGTATTCTCTAAGTTCCTCCTACTTAGAAACACAGGCTCCCTGGGAGCTCCAAACTCTTGGTAATTATCCCGCACCACACCACCTGCTGTTTCTCTACCTGTGTGTCCACTTGCACTAGAAAGAGGTATATCACAGAGATAAGGCACGAAGAGAAAATAAAAAAAGAAAGATGTGAGATAGATATGTGGACAGTAAAAATCTTGGAAAATTATCAACTCTATGCTTGAACAAAGTAAAAAAAAAAAAAAGAACCAATCAATGGTCCTTTGAATGGCATCAAAAAAAAAAGTAACAAGTCTGTTTTCAACATGAGAAAGTACAGGACTGCCTGGAGTTGTGTTTACAGAAATACAGTTCAGAAGTCTGCAGATATTAGAAGCACATTCCATTTCACATACTGCTGTACAACAGAAATTCAAGAAATAGTACTGCTAAAATACTATAAAGTATTGATTTTTATAGGTCACTCATGCTATCCATAACATTTATTTATTTATCTTTAAACTAATGCATAGGGTTCAGCAAGAATATAGAATGGACGTCTGGTAAAGTTTCTTTTCAAATATTTATCGGGCAGACTACTGCAGCTTTTTATTGTTTTGTTCTTCCAAATGTTGCACTGGTATAATAAGCGAACAAAAACTTCCCCAGACTAGTTAGTCTGTACAAAAAGCTGCTGCCAGACTCCTGATTAATATTCCACATTTTCTCATGTGACACCACTGCTAATGCAAATGCATCAACATTCACAAATCACAGTGCAAAATAAACAGCGTCTCTCTACAATTACAATATAATTGTTTGGGAAAAAAAAATATCCATGAGGTAAAGTGAAGAAAATTACTTTACAAGTAGTAGAGCATGTTGATTGTTGCTTTTGCGCATTAGGCTTAATCATACCACCGTCGTATTTTTCACTGCACAGTGTATTCCTGGCAGTATGCGCTTCCTGCGCGAGGCAGCTCTGGTCCACCGCCCATTACTATGCGCCTCGTCAGCAGGCAAGCATCAGCCTGGGTTGCACTAACCATTGTCACTCCACAATCAAATTAGCCCTGCTGATGAGGCCTGAGCTCTGCGACCTCCACAGGCCCAGTCGCTTCCCCGCCTCACAAAAGACAAAGAAGATCTAAGAGCTGAATTCTTCAGGGATGACAGGGGTTCACATACTGATTTCTGATTAGGCTGGCTCGTCCTGTTATTTATATATATAGGTATATGCGATGGAAGTAATTGAGACAGGGTGTTGACTGCAATATGTGAAACCGATGCCCCCACCGGCTGTGAACTCGGTGTTGATGTTTATCAAAGACAAAAGTCTTTGTGTACTCTTTATTTATTTTTTTATATAAGGTTACTTCTGCTCGGTCCCAGCAACTAGCATATGTGTGACACTCTGACATTGACAGTCAGCTCAGCGTTCCCAAATCCCTCCAGACATGGCTTCCCTCCGCCTCCCTCCTTTTTCTCACGTCACCTTTCGTGGACATTTGCCTGATTTAATGTGATGAGAGATGTGAGAGCGGATACCTGCTGCTACTTCCTTTTTGTCCTGCTGTGTGTGGATGCAAAGAAATAATAATAATCGTTTTACATTTGCATCCTTTAATGCTCATTACTTTCCAACTAAGGTTGACCAGGTATGAGAACTGTTATAAAATAGTGACAGTTTTACCAAACGTGTAATAAACATTTTGTTTTTTTACAAAACACTGCAGCTTTGAAGGGGTTTAGCTTTTATGCTATCACTTATTTTATGTGAAATATATTTTTTTGCTTGATTGTCATTATTTTGTAGGAATACGTTTTCACTTTGGCATCAATGTGTTTTGTAAATTCTGCTGTTAAAAAAAGCCAAATTTTGTTGTTCATCACTGATTTGTAAAAGCAATAAAGAGTAAAACATCCAAGGGTGAATTATTATTTATAGTCACTGAATGTGTCAACAAGGGAGCTGTTTTGGACAAAGAAAGGGCATCAATGACATCTCTTTACCTCAATACATGCTTGTCGTAATGAAATGGTATTAAACGTTGTTTTATTTGTCTAATCAAAACTGCAAAAAGTTTCTAAGATTCCCACTCAGTAGTACAAACATAATGAACTAATGTTTCCCATTTCTGACAGGATCATTGTCAACCAGTTCATTATAATTTCTTGTTTTGTTTAAGCTGACATTTATTTAGCAACATAAGACATTGCTTAGCATTACATGTTAAGATTAGGTTAACGTTAGATAAGTAATTAGCATTAAATAATTAAAAACAAATGGGCTTTGGGCACTCTATGACATCATCATCTTCTGTGTGCGTTATGGGTGCATGAGAAGAAGGCGCTTTGCCAAAGGGAACTAGTGAGAAAAAAAAAAAAAAAAATCCAAAACTTTACAATAGTAAGTGATTTTCAAATAATACAATTTGCTTGTAATGGCCATTTCTGCTCTTCATCAGGAATACCATGTCATACTTTGAGCAAATACATGAAACAAGCCTTTTTATTGCAGGAGTGTTCCAGCTTCGCCCAGCTGACCTGCAGATTTAACGTGGATCAGTGAGGGCTCACTGAAAGTGGAGCGCGGAGGAACACAGTAAAGAAATCTCAATCAGATCACACAATTACACTCTGGATGACTGCAGATCAGGTGGCAGCTGAATGGTCTCAGTGAAGGTTGAAAATGAGAGAGGGGGCTTCAGCAGGAAGTTCATGTCCTGTAATTTTCAAACATGTTAAAAGTGATATCTTGACAGTTTGAATGTTTTGTTTTTTTCTTTCTTTTTCCCTTTCAGACCACACTGCAGAGGAGGAACGGTCGACACTTACCCCTGTTAGCACTTAAAGAGAAAATCATCTTGTTACAGTTGTTAGGATTCTGACCTTTGGCTCTGTAATTTAACAAGTGTTTAACAGAGAAATGGAAAAGCAAAGAGAAATCAGTGTCAGGAGACATTATGTTGATAATCCTGCATCCCTGTTTGTTCATTTATCCCTGGTAGCGAGTTTATTTTGACCATCAAACACTCGAGGTATCGGTAATGTTTTCAAGGAAATCAATGATTAGAAATGCAAATGAATGTCACTTTTAGAACTGTATCTCTTAAAAGCATTGGGTTCTAATAAAAACTCTTAAGTCTAATAATTTAAAGCTAATGTCTGTGGAGAATCCCATTCTTTTTTTGTGATTAGTATGGGTGGAATTGCTAGACTTAATGAGAAAATACCAACATGCACAAGCTCACAACATCAGCATGTATTAAACTGATCTCTGAGGGGGAAAAGTGGCTGGATTTCATTTTCGCTGCATATTTAAAGCTTTAAAACATGAGACACAAGTGTTACTTTTGCGGCAGGAGAAGTTCAAACTTGTTTTACAACCAACACTTGAGTTTTACAGAGTTTGAACTCAGTGAAATGATCTGGTGGAAGCAGCGTGAAGAGATGAGTATTATTACATCAAAGCAGAAAGCCAGTGGCAGTTTTTTGTAAGGTATTGTAGACTGGATGATACATTTGTAGTTAGTTGAAATGTTTGGAAGTAAATCTTCCAGGTGTCACTTATGTTACCCTGGTTCGTTTATATTAACTTCTGGATAAATTGTTGCCACTTCTTTCTTAGATTTTTTTGTCTTTAATATTGTTTATTTCCTTTTAACTCTTCTTCCAGTTTCTTTTTAAAGTCTGTTTGACTGTGAACACAACAGTTTGACCTCAGTCTCATGAAATAAGTCTAGATTTTGCTATAATTGTTTTGTTTTGTTTTGTTTTTTGTTTTGTTTTTTCTTGGGATTTGGTTTTCTTTTGTTCCAGTGTTGGAACAAAAGTTATCAAGACTTTCAGGTATACTCTTCTTTCTCAATGTGTGCCTAAATTGACTTTGTCTTTCTGTCATGTTGTAATTTCTATGCCTTTTGTGGCTCAGTCTTCCACTGCTCTCCTCCTTCGCTTCTACGTTCGCTTTATCTTTCTTTTTCTCTCCAGCAGCAGACTTAAATACTGATAGACCTCACTCTGGGTTTGATTAAGTCCCTGCTCCGCAGAATCAGACAGCAGACATAAATATCTGGGGGCATCTGAGAGAGAGACGAGTCAGTTAAAGAGGACTGAGTGTAGATCAGGTTTCTACCCCTGATGAAAATCAATGCGACTTGACCGGTTGCAAAGTGACTCAACATGTCAGCTCTAAAGAGAGCAGCCATTATATCATTAGAGCTAATTTCATCTTGCTCTACTTGTGCCTTCATTGTTATTCAGTCATTTAGTGAGGATGCGCATGTAGATGATTCACAACTGTCCATTGTCATAATTTTCACTGGGCTTGACAAACCAGAATTGGAGCCTTTGAATTGCTGTAGTGAGCCCGTTTTCCTCGTAGCTCTTGGTAATTCCAATTTCCATTTAAGCAAAAGTCCAAAGAGTGAAATTTCGTTCAAATTCAGAAAGACAACAGGTTATTGTATTTCCATTTGTTTCTTATTTGGAAATCTCAAGGTCTCATCTTTGCTTTTGTGCAGATCGTTTGGTTCGTCTGTTGACATTTTCAGTGACCTTAAGCGTAAAAGTCTGATGTCCAAGGATGAGAATTAGCTTCTCTACGCCTGAAACAATGATCCAGGAGTCTGTCTCCTTCAGTTGGACTTGTTCAAGTGGTTACCTGAGTCCGATGTGCTGAAAGCATGCAACATGTATTTAAATGCAAGTTGAGTACTTAAATATAAATCACTGTGATATTTATCAGTTGATCAACTATTAATTTATACACTCAGATTTATTTTATTCCCTCCTTTTAATGAGTAAGTATTTAAACATGCAAATTTCCAGTGTGGTTTATCATAATGAACCATCACTGTTTATCTTCTTCACCTGGGTAATGCATTTTAATTTATGCATTAAATATATGCTCAAGGATTTGACATTGACATTTCCAATATTTAAAAAAAAAATCACATCTCATCCTAATGTAATCTAAAGTTACAAACACATCTAAAGGGATTAAGGACAACAACCACAGTAAGTCATCAGTTAAAGTCATTGTTGAATCATTGTTTGGTGATGAAGAACTATAAATAACTTCTTAAGGCAATTATTAATAAAACGAGGGATTTAGATCAAAATCACTAAATCAGGGTTCCACTTGATTATAAAGAAAATATCAAAATAGCTCAGTCTCAGTTTTTTTTTTTTTTTGTAAATTAAAACAATAGTTGAGTGTTTGCACATTTTGTGTCCCTGATGGTCAAAAGAGCACAAGTGTTGTCTTAGTCCTTTGTTATAAGGTCCTCATGACATCACAGTTTCCTTTCTGAAACTCTTCCTCTTACTGCTGATGGACCAAAGTGGGTAAAGTCAATGAAATCAAGTAGTTATACCAGCCTCCTGCAGTGCCAGTCCTTCATGGCTGGAGGCACAGCATCACACACTTGTTCTGGCAGAATCTTAACTGCTACAACTTATTTGAGATGAGGGTCTTCTGTAAAACAATGAATAAAGCCAAATTTATCTGTTCATTCTATTTGGCCAATAAAGTGTTTGCTGAGTGTGATTTTTTTGCTGAGCCTTACGGCAATGAAACAAGGTAAAATGTCTAATTTCCTGTTAAAGGGTGCATTTTGTTTTAGATTAGGAAAGAAGGAAAGTACCAGGAGCTGGCAGAGAGCAGTGCAGAAGATCTGACCGGAAAACCAGGTTTGTATGAGTCAAGGTAAGATTTCAGGTCTTTGTGCGCTGATGTGGAAGCGCTTCATTAAACGGAGGATGGTGGAAGAAGAGGGTCGTAAATTCAGTCACTGATACCACACGCGGCGTTCGAAGCAAGAGATGAGGGGTTAGTTGTCAGCTGCAGCTGGGTTGAAAACTAGAGAATGATGATTTCCCCCCGGATCGTCTGGACGAAACCGTCTCATTCGATAAGGACCTGAAAGAACTCCGGATCCCAGGACACGTCACAGACGCATTCCAGAAGATAATTTATTCCATCTGCTCAGGAATAAGATAAAAATAGAAATAGTTAGGGGGGGAAAACTATTTCTTTTCATTGGTTATTTGTGCGGCAAACGCTACCTAAAATACGCTGGTGAGAACATTCATCTTCTACAGCAGCCTGTTTTCCTAAAAACGTGTTGAGTAATCAGGCAACAGGGGAGATAATTTTCACAGTTTTATGTTGTTGAGTAATTTTAGGATCTCATCTCTCTGGCACTGTGACTTATAATACCTTCCTATCTTCAAGCAATGCTCAAATATCTCCACTAGAGGCTCCCTGTTGAGTCGACTACACACACATCCACTCGTCTGACAGCCACACACACACACACACACACACACACGCATACATTCCCTCATGCTGTTCCCTTCAAATAGACCTGCAGAGCTGAGAGCAGGGTGGATTGCTATTTGGCATTGCAGGGCATTAGCCGCTGATGTCTTAACACTTGTAAATGAACCTTCCTCCCCTCCTAATCTGTCACTTTAATGCACTATAGATTTTATTTCAGCCTCTGTAGTATCACATTCTCAATAATAATCATCAAGCCAACACTGTTGTCCCCCTCCTGCAGAAATTAAATCTCGCCACCGAGTGCACAACTAATAAAAGATGTTGCTGGAGGAAATAAAAAAATAAATATGATGAATCATAAGCAGCGGGGATTTGTATTCAGATGCAAAAGACAATTACATAAAGAGTTTGAATTTATCAGCCTCTTCTCCTCTCAAAGGCTCAATAATGGACAACCACCGGCAGGCGTTTGGCGTTGCATGCTAAGAAACACGCATAAGCGAGCTTTTGTGGACGTCTGCGCACACACAGAGCAAACACATTCAAGCATTAGCAAAGCCGCAGCATCACGCACTCATAACTGCACTTGCAACTTGAAATGTCTCTATTAGACGAACAGGAAGTGAACATAATCTGTGTGTTTCAGGTAGCCTAGACAACATCAACTGCATCATAAAAAAAATCAGGGATTGGTGTTTTCAAAATTGAGGTAATAAGGAGAAAAAAACTAATGTTATATAGTCAAAGATGGAAAAAAAAAGTTTGAACCCAAGAAGACAGTTTCAGAGGTAGGCAGAGATGTTCCTGCCCAGCACAACAAATGATATTTTATCATCTATTTAGTCTATGATTATTATTTTTTTTTATTATTCAGAGAAAAGGGTAAAATTCGACATTAGTAAAAACCAAGAACTAAGACATTTCAATGGTTTCGTGTTTTTTAGGTTGTTACTTTTTCGCACTTAAATGTTTTGGACCATGAAAATAATTTAAAAATTAAATAACCATAGCAATTGCAAAAAAAAGAGTTTTGGAATTATGATTTCATTAATGAAGAGAAAAAGTCATTTCATCCCAACCTGGTTCTAAATGGAAAAATCCTCTAAGTCTAACGATGCTCTGGGTTCTTTGGATCATTCCCCTGCTGCCGACACCAAGTGTGTTTGCACCTACAGGGTTTGTTCATATTTTTTGAAGTAAGATCTTGTAGCATTATTATCTGTAATAGTTTCCATAGCTGCTGTAGAAATATGCCATATGAGTGTCATCTTGTTGAAAATGTTAGGGAATCCTACGTGTGGGGGAGCTAACAGTCAAACTGTAAAGTTTCATATAAACTATGTTAAAGTGTATTTCAGCAGTCATGTCTGGGTTCTGTTAAGCTGAACATCACCCAGGTTTCTGTGTATTTGCTCTTTTTGAGGTGAATTGTGAACTTTTTTATAAATCACGTTAGAGCCACTGATAGAGCATCAAACCTTCAGTCCAAGACCAGGTTTATTAAGTATGTAGAAACAAAAGCAGTGACATTATTGAAAAAACAATCTACCCAGTTCTGACTTGTGGGGATACGTCATCACTGACATTTTAACAAAAGGTCCTTTCATTTTTTCACAAATTTTTAGATTTTTTTGCTGCGGAGTGGTTTACAAAGTTTTCTATCTGCTACTTTTAGGGCACTCATAAAAGCACAACAAAGCATTAAACTGTGCCTAATTTCTTTATATTTTCTCTAAGAATTGATTGTGATCTTTTAAATTGGTCTTTATTAGTCTCTCTGCACTTTCTGAAGATTTTTAAACTTTTAATTGGAGGTTTTAAGTAAAACATGTAACTGAATCATCACTTTACTGGTTTGTAAAGCAAATCTTTAAATGTATATTTTTGATGTGTGGTTGAGAAAAGGTGCTTCTAAATTCTGTGAAAAGTAAAAGCCTCTTCCACAGAGTCAAAAAGACGTATCAACGATTGGGGCTTTAGTAACAGGTTGTTGGGTACAGACAAAAAAAATGTGGGATTTTTTTCTGGATATGTTTTACTAGAAAACAGATTTGTTTCAAATTACTAGTTTTGCAAATGAAATCTTTCATCTTGTGAGTAAAGTTTTGACTTACAAACCCAAATTTTGAAGGAACAGGAATAAAAAATGGACAAAATACACATTTTAATTTCAAACTCCTCTTTGCAAATGAGCGCTTATTTGCAACTTGATTCGCTTTGTTCTTAAAGCTTTCACGTTTAGCTGTAGAAAAAGGAGCAGAATACCTCCACAGCTCACTTGCAGCCCAGAACATCCCAGTCTCACTTAGCAGAGTAAAGATGCCGGACAACCTTCTCCCAGGATAGCTCCCACCTAACCTTTTGTCATCCATCTCTTCTCCTCCCCTGTTCCTTCTCCCCTCTCCTCGTGGCCTCGGTCACCCCTCTTTTCCTATGTGCTGACTGGCTAGTTGACGGAGCCGGTCAAGGACGCCCCCAAATACACCCCCCCACACACCTCCCAGGGGTTTAAAGGGTACGGGATGGAGCTGAAAGCCCCACGCCCCAGCGGCTTCCTGAGTTGCCCCCCGTAAAAAAGCCAGTGAAGTGTGCGTTCCTCTGCTGGGAGAGCAGGCTGCAGGCCTGAAGGTTTGGCCCTGAACTGGCGCTCCCCCTGCGGTGAGACCAGGCCAGAAGCAGCCTGCCAGTTGGTTGACTTGACCTCCTCAAACTGATGTGGCACAGGCTGGCAGAGCGGTCACTGATGCTGCACAGTTTGGGGGGAAATAGACGATCTCTGCCCTTTTCTCAATGAGCCCATCTTAGTTCTCATGACATGTTTTCTTTTTTTTTCCCCAACATTTTTTTTTTTTACGTAGTTTCTAAAAAGCAGTGAATACAAATCTGAAGAGTTTATTTGTTTTTATAAGTGGCAAGTGATTCATGTTGCAAAAGATAATATGAGTAAAATAGTTTAAACTTGAAAATAACAATGAGAAGGTCAAATTTTGAGGCGCTAACAGTTTTTTTTTTTTTGCAAATTCACAATAAATTTCCAACTTATGGACCAAGTTTGTGTTTGTCAAAAATAAATTCATTACTGTCATATATTAAATCCCACAGGACTGGAAAGGTTCAAATAAACTATTAAACCTCCCATAATCAAACGTTTTGTCCTCCTCTGTAGGGGAAATTTGCCATAACGGTGAAGATTCACAGACAGTGTAGCGTAAAGCTAAAAAAGGTTAGCCTCCTTGACTATTTGTAATAAAAACATGTTTTTTTATTTTGACTTCAAGAGCAAAGGACTGATATTTTTTTGTCCTGCATTAAGGTTACATATATCAAACTGCGTAAAAATAAAATTCTCAGCCCTTTCAATAAAGTTTGACTCCTTGAAGCGTAAATAGATGGCACCTTAGCATCCTCTGGACCGTCAAAATGCAGTGAAAACATTCTTCCAGCAACAACATGTTTGAAAAGTCTGAACTTGTAGCAGAAAAATGTTGTCCATTCCTAAAATCAATTTAGAGTCAGAAACCTTTTTCAGAACATTTATGATGCCTTTAAGAAGTATTCACCTCCTTGGATGTTTTACCTTTTTTATTGCTTTTACAAATCAATCAAGATCAACAGTATTAGCCTGTTTTGACAAAAAAAAAAAATTGAACACAAATGTTAAAATTGATTTTTACAAAAATAATGACAATTACATGAAAACCTTTAAAATACAAAAATATTTTATTGCTGGCTGGACCTAATTTAACAGAGGTCCAGCCAATTGGTGCTAATCACTTGAGTGCTGTGTCTCAAGTCATTGTAGTCTAAAGACAGCTATGTGTGGAAAATCCATTCACTGATCAGTCAGTATTCCTGGTTACCGTTACAGCATGGAGACTAAATAACACCCCAAGCAAATCAGAGGAAAAGTTATTTAAAAGTATAAGTCAGAGGATGGACACAAAAAAAAACCTCTATGGCACTGAATTGCCCCTGGGGTTCAGTTAAATCCATCAAGAAATAGAAGAAAAATGACACATGTGTAAATCTTCCTATACCACCAGGCTGTCCTCACTAACTATCTCAGAGGTTAAAACACTGTGCGGCCCTGTCTGGGCTCATTTCCTATTACCCCCAAAAAAGAAAGTGGCGTCCTACTGTTAGCCACTGATGGCTCATCATATTTTTTTTCTTTAGGATGGTCTGTCAGAGACGGCATCAAAGGTCTGGGAGCCTAGTTAGAATGGGCTGCATCCTGGGAACACATTAGCGAGTGCGTCTGTTTGTGATCTTTCTCTCTTTCATCACTTTGAAATTTTCTCCTTTCGCTCCGGCGACCTGTCTGCCTTCCACTCCTACCATTCACTGACCCATTTCAGGATGTGGAGGGGTGTGGCAGAAATGGCATTAATATCTCACTGCATCCGTTTCCTCACTTCTTTTCTTCTTCTTTTTTTTTTTTAATAATTAGGTAATAAGCATTTCACATTTTTTCTTTAGAGATGTGGGGGGAAGAAAATCTGAAAACCTTTTTCTAGTTCATATCTAAGGACTGCCAAATAACAACAAATCAATGAAGACTTCAAAACAGCTCACATCTGAAAAGCAAAGCTTCCAGGTCAGAGGAGTTTCGTGTAATTGTAAAGAATTCAAATTATCTTTAGCCAGAGCAGCAGTTTAATTTCCTTTGATTATAGCTGATGTATCTCAAAAACACATTTCAAGAGATTTTCAGAGAGCTTGTATTAATCCAGCAATCATTCAAATATCCTATACAGGTAACTCAAGGTAATTGAAGCTTCGCTTTCTAAAAAGTGTCTCTCAAATCCGACCAAACTCCTTTTAATCTAATACAACCTTCTGACATAAATCATCTACAGCTTTGTTTGACGTGAAATCAAACTGACAGGTTTTCAGACTGATTAAAAGTGAACACAGCTAAAGAATATATATAAAAAAAAACAACCCGAAACAACAAAGCAAAGATCTGTAATTACATCGCCCGTCTCCGTCTCTTTCGCATTCTGCTGCCTTTTTTCTGTCCATCTCAAGCTGCTTGTGACAGCTAACTTTCTGAGTGGCTTTAGGAGGCTAAATTGGCCTGGTTCAGGCAGGAAGCTCTGTGTGTTTGGTGTCAGATAATGTGCGCTGAGGAGTCAGAGGAGAGTGTGATTAAAGCCAAGCCACTGATAATTATGTCAGACTCCACAGTTGTCCTAAACCTCCTTAGCTAGTTGAAAGATTTCTCTCTGATGAGAAAAACATGAGGAGGAAGAAAGAGACAGGGGGAAAAAAATGTGAAGGGTCTTCCCATTACTGTTGTGGCCTCTTCTGCCCCTGCCAATTTGGAGAAAGTAACTGCAGACTTCCTTCTTTGCTGGACACGTTCTGAAGGGGTGGCGTGAGGTTAAAATGCTCAGCTAAGCTTTTTTGTTGCCTCTGAGGGTTGGCTAGAATAATGTTCAATATTTTGCGTACTGTGAACCTGTGATTTGTTACTCTTCAGGTATATTAAGCATAAAAAGGCATTTGTTTTAAATCAAAAGCATGCTAATTTGTGTAGAAGGTGCTACTCCAAATGCTCCATCCATTCATCCATTATCTTCCGCTGACTCTGGTCACGGCAGGAAGGCTCAGACTTCCCTCTCCAGCTGCTCACAAGCCTGGAATATCACACCAGGGCAACCAAATCAGACGTCTGATCCACATCCACTGGCTCAGCGCTCAGATTCCAAATTGCGTAAGTTTGAATGACTTTGACTTGACCATTTTTACGTATTAGGTTTTGATCTAAACTATTTCATTCTAGCTGTGTTCCACTGGAAGGTAAACTTCTGCTTTCTTCTTGTCACTCTCCTATAAAGGCTGGATTTGTGAATTTCAAAACTTATAGATGTCCTGGTAAAAGATCTGTGGATTGTGGGCGTTTCTCTCATTAGTGCTCTGGTCTGGCAGGTTCACTTAAAATGTTTGCAGTTGTGTTGCACTCTTTATTTTGACGTCAGGAGCAAAAGACTGATATTTTTTTGTCCTGCATTAAGGTTACATATATCAAACTGCGTAAAAATAAAGTTCTCAGCCCTTTCAATAAAGTTCGACTCCTTGAAGCGTAAATAGATGGCACCTTAGCATCCTCTGGAACGTCAAAATGCAGTGAAAACATTCTTCCAGCAACAACATGTTTGAATAGTCTGAACTTGTAGCAGAAAAATGTTGTCCATTCCTAAAATCAATTTAGAGTCAGAAACCTATTTCAGAACATTTACGATGCCTTTAAGAAGTATTCACCTCCTTGGATGTTTTACCTTTTTTAAATGGTAAAACAAATACTATGTATTACTAAATACATAGTATTTAGTAACAAACATTACAATTGCTTATCTCCTATTCGCCTTTTTTTATCTTTATGATGCTGTTTTTTCACTAATGTCCTCTAAAAAATCCTCTGAGGCCTTTAGAAAACAGCTGGATCCATATTGAGATTAAACTGTGCACAGGTGGATTTTGTTGCAGATCATTTTTACTACACACATTTTGATAATTCTTTGAAATGATTGGGTGACAATTAGTTGTACTGGATTTTATTTGGAGCTATCGGGGGGGAAAAGGGGCTGAACATATGTGTGCAACAAATTTTTAAATCTTCATTTGTAAGACCTGCTAGAAACATTTATTTTTCCAACACAATAATTTTTGTTGGTCTCTTTCACCAAAAATCCCAATTAAATTACATTGCATCATAGATGTAATGGTTTTGCAACATTACAAAATGTGTGGAATTGAAGTGCATACCTATTTCATTTTAAATAGATCAGATCACTTAACACCTTTTTAACAAGTTTATTAAAAAAGAAAAATATAGAGGACAGACTTTTAAAGCGCTCTAAAAACACACACACACCCAGAAACATTGAATATTCTTTATATACAAGTTTTCTATTTACCCCGTTTCGCCACGACTGCTCTGAATATGTGTGTTCCAGCCATTACAGTGAGTCTGAAGAGCATGATTGCAGAACTTGGCAGGAGATGAAATCCCATGCAGAGGTTAAGCCTCTGTGTAGTGCTAAGTGGCACAGCATATATTAACATGAAATTCATCCAATTAGATCTAATGGAACCGTCCGGTGTGATGGCGTGTTCAGTCATTTTATGTCCATGAGCAGGCCTTTAATATGTTAGTCTACTTATTTGAAATTTTTCCATCCCTGTTGGTGTCATTTATAGCACAGATGCTAGATTTTCTAATGTTTTCTTTGAAATCAAGACAGTACAATCTTAGCTTGTGGTCAGCTGGCTGAATGAAGCTCTGTAGCAGGAAAATGACAAGTCATAAATTTGATGACT
Source organism: Poecilia formosa (assembly GCF_000485575.1). NCBI lineage: Eukaryota > Metazoa > Chordata > Actinopteri > Cyprinodontiformes > Poeciliidae > Poecilia > Poecilia formosa. Next base: position 735,192 of record NW_006799981.1, on the reverse strand, counting down.
AGTATCTCAGCTGCTCCCTGCACACCAAAAGCTAAGATAGTGGACTCAAAGTCCTCCTTGCCGTGCCTGGCAATATTCCTCATTGTGGGGTCTACTGTCCCGTTCCTTGCCAAAACCAAGCAGCCAGGGATAGTCCCTATCCGCTCCTTAAGCAGTGATCTTTCTATAACTTTTATGAAGCCAACTGAAAATCCTTCTCCATGACCTCCCACAAATAAGTTTCTGCAATCACATAAGCCAAAGTCGTCTTCTTTCACGTCAGCCTAAAATGTTTTACAGCTTTCAAAATGTTTTCTTTTTTTTTCAGAGCTTTCCATCACTAAGTCACACAGGTCTCTCCATCATCTCTGACTAGACTCTCTGCGTCTGAAGAAACTCCCCCCCTGTATGACTCTGCCACCACCGTGTATGATTTGATTAAAGTCTGTTAGGGTAATGTGCAGCGTAAATTCTTTTGCTCCACTTAGTGTTTTGCATGCAAGTCAAAAATTTCCCCTCGTCTGACCAGAGGAGATTCTCCCTCATGTTCACTGCGTCTCTTACATGGTTAGTGACAGGCTTTAAACAGGTCTTTTTACAGCTTTCTTCCTGGCACTCCTCCATAAGGGCCTGGTTGGTGGAGCGCGTGATAATAATTGTTCTGTCAACAGCTTCCCCTTTCTGAGCTGCGGATCTCTGCAGCTCCTGCTGAGTCTCTGATTAATACACTCCTTACCCAGCCTGTCACTTTGGGTGGATGCCCATGGCTTGTAGGTGTGTCAAGCTTTTTCTATTTTGGACTTTGGATTTTGGATAATGGACTGAAAAGTTCTCCAAAACAGGTTTAATAAAGCTTAGGAACACTAATTTATAAAATAACCTTGTTTCAAACTTCTGTCCAACTTTCTCCCTGACCTGCCTGTTGTTTTTATGGTGGTGTTTGTTCTCAAGCAAAACCCCCACCTGGTAAAAATTAGCCCTTTGTTCAACAGTTTGCTTCTTGCTGAGGGTTTGGACTCTCGGTTACTGAGAAACAGCAGCTTGAGAAGTGGACTCTGTTGAAGTTTTAAAATGTACTCAATCGCTAACTTTTGACTGTGACGTATGTGATGCAGTTTACAGAAAATTGCTTGCAGTGCAAACAACCAAGTTACTAGCTGAACAAGATGGGTGTTAATGTCAATTCAAAACTTGGATGCATGACCAACATGGACTGAGCAGCTTCTTTCACTTCCTCTGCTGTGATTGCTGAAGTACAGGCAGACAACAACTCTAAAGCAGTGCAGAAAATTGACATCGTCGTTCACAAATTCTCCTGTTCGTCGATTGGCCCGGTTGAAATTCTACCGGAAAAATCCAAGTCGTTGGGAGAAAGCTCAGATGGAGCACTGAAGGGAGATCCGAATCAAATGGAATTGCATTCCCGGAAAATTCACAAAAGTGCTGGCTTTATACTGCAATTATCTTATACAAAGATTTTATTCTTTTAATACTTTTATGATTACATATGCCATGGCTTTTATTATTAGAAAACCAACCAAATGGCATAATAACAATGCCATTTTTTCTTTTTCTTTTTTTATGCTACATTGAAGTTTGTTGTTAATCTGACAAGAAATGTAAAAGAAAAAAAAGAGAGAGAGGAGGGGGGTGGGGGTGTAAATACTTCTTTTAAGCCCTGCAGGTTTGGTCAATGTAAAATAAAGGACATATATAATTTTGCCACTCAGTCAGTGACACTGACGACAAGAGAACAGAGAAAGTTTGCAAGCTCAACGCAAAAAATAATAATAAAAAAAAAAATAATACATAGATTATGTAAGCCAGTGTTGTTCTGTCCAACACCGCTCCCCATCAGCAGCAGCACCAGTGAGCGTGGCGGTCTTCAAATCGGAGCGCAGACTGTTGTTAAACACTGATTACAGTTGTTGAAGCCCTCCACTCGTACCCCCTCCAACCTCCTGGTTTTATTGCCTTCGTTGCGTGTGTCAAGATCTGTTGCGAGAGTGCCACTTAATGAAGTCGTACCTGAATTTATTTGTGGGAGCCGCCACATAGAGCAGGAGAGGAGGCACCAATTAATAGAACGAAAGAGGAGCCGGTGATTTATAATTAACAAGCATGTGGGTTATAGTAAACATAACACTCAGTGTAATAGCCCTGGAGAGGGGATAGGAAGAGGAGAAAGAAGCAAGAAGGAGGGGAAAAAACCCGAGCATTGATATGTCCCTTGGCGGATGAGCGGAGTCCTTGTGGCTGACGGGAGCTGTCTAAAGTCACTAAATGAATAATCATCTGTGAATAAGGCTGGAGACAAACGCTTAACGAGGATGATGTGTACCTTGCTGACATGGCGGCTGAGAGAAGCGGCGAGAATGGCAACAGCAGCCAAACAGGCTCGCCTGCGAGTTGAATGGCCTGCAACATTATAACAGCGACGAAGCTGCTTCAGCCAACCGGCCGTGGCGAGCCTGCTCTGTAAGGCTGACTGGTTGTTTGTCAGAATTTCTAAAAGGCCAATGAATCCCCACTCATTTCCAACGGCTCGTCGCCGGTGCATGACGGGAACAAAAAAGGAAATTGTAGCAAACAAACGTGGCGCTGACAGCGCTGACAGTTGAAGGGGGGTGTCTTTCTGTACGAATTTATAAAACATCTTCACGCCAAACTTTTCGCTGTTCGCGGGGCGTTCAGCTGACTCGATCATCTAAACTTTAACGGCAAAAGCCTGTCTCCCAAGCCTTATCACATGTCACTTTGCAGTGTATATTTAAAACAGTAAAGCCATGAGGGGCTTCACTGCAGTGGGTTTTAGAACAGTGGAGAGGCAGACGAGAAGCTTTGCAGTATCACTGTAAAGCTAAGCGTCAAGTGGCTGATTGCTTTCATGAAACATTGAGACAAAGAAGGCAACGGTTCAACAAGCTCCGCATTTTATGACGGTAACATTAAAAAAAAAAAACTCCACATAAAACTCGCACTTTCTGCCAAGTTACATAACTCCATCAACACCTCAACAAAGCTCCATTCTAATTGTAACTTCCTAGGCATATTTTTCAGACATCACGGCAGGCGGTGGGTTTTATTTAAGCAGGTAAGTTGTACGCTGTGCATTTTAATGAATCGGCGATACATCCTCTCTCTTAGTGTTTATTGTGTAGGTGGATCTAATAAATCAAGAACATAATTAAAAAGTGACTTTATTTATTATAAAGTTTACTAAATTTTAAATGTTTAGTTTGACATTTTTTAATGACTTGCAACAAAGAAGACCCCCAAACTCAGTTTCTCATAAAAACTGGGTACTGCATTATATGGGAACTCTGGCTGCACTGTGCAGCCCCAAAACATGACTGTTAGGTTAACTGGTCTCTAGATTTGTCCTGCGTGTCTCTGTGTTGTCCTGCCATGAACTGGCAACCTTTCCATGGCGAGCTCCACCTATTACCCAATGACTGCTGGAGACGGGCACCAGCCCCCTGTGATCCTGCAGTGATAAACAGCCAGCGGATGAACGGATGTAAAATTGATCAACAGATGCTGTAATACAAAGGATACGGTCTGCAGCAATAAAATGCAGTGTGGTGTTTAAATAATGTTCAAAACACAAGAGAATAAACATTTTCATCGTGGTAACTTTTGGGTTTGGCTTTGATGGATTCTGTCAGCTGACAAATGTTTTACCTTTTGTTGATTAAATTTTAGATCACTTTCAATAGTGCAATTAATCCAACCACACAACTACCACTTTTTATTCTATTTTTTAATTATTTTTTTACTTTAAAGTACTATTTTATTTAATTCATTTTTAGTACAAGAAAATTATTGTTTCACTTGTGTTGTGTGTGACAACGTGACATATGCAATGCTGTTTTTGTAGGAGCTGAGAATGTAGACACACGGTTCCGATGGGGTGTGATAGAGAGTGTAATTTTGCATACTTCTCAAGATGGCCACTCACGTGGTGCATTTAGGTACACTCTGTGCCAAGGGAATACTGAGATTCATCTGTCAGCACAATAATCACCGAAGTGATAATGGTCGTGGCAGCTACACCAACAGAGAACATTACGGTGTCTGTGTTATTGTGACATTTTCCCTTTTCAGTTCTAAACACACAAGTACAGAGGACGACAAACCGTCTACTTGCAGGATTTAAAGAATGCAATGTAGTCGGCACACCCATCCATCCAAAGTGAGCGATGCTGTGGCTATTCAGGCCACTGCCAGAGTGCGGGATAGGATGCTACCCCTTTTACCTGCTGGTCTCACTTCCCTCTCACTCGTCCCGAGGGGGCTTGTTTATTTACATGAGTGCAAAGCAGAAAGGCATCAGAGGAAGTCTTAAAGTTGAGCCACAATGACCGATTTAAGCCGCCACCCAAAAGCCTTATTTTTCCTTTTGGCTAAGAGGATTTGTGTCTGGTCCATGTGTATCAGGCCACTCTCTCTCACTCAGACTTTCTCTCTGGGACAAAGTCACCCCTGACTCATTCTGAGTGAACGTAGCGTCTTGCCAAAGAACTG